>NW_013525513.1:4041150-4044726 GCF_000836215.1 Papilio polytes
CCCTTTCCCTTTCCATCATTTTCTTAATAGGAAAGGATGGGAAGGAAAAGTGGATTTGACGGTGGAGGAGACGCATAGGAAGGGGAAATGTCCTCTTTATGTGCATCTCCTCCTCCGTCAAATAAGGGTAGGCAACGCATCTGCAATTGCGGATGTTTATGGGCAACGGTCGCTTTCCATTTCGGTGGATTCAGGTGGCCGCTTGCTCATTTGCCACCTTATGTTATAAAAAATAATAATTGGCCTTTCTAGTGATTTTTTTAAGGAGAAGTAATGTCTGAAATTCTAGATATTTTTCATCTTTGGTTGGTGGTTATGGTTCAAAAAACCACATTACATACATTAAAAAAAATACTTGAGGAATAATATAATAAAATACTTGGATTGCAATCGAAACATAAATGGTAGCTCTGAAAGTCATGATATTGGATTCTACCGATGTTTTTGTAAGATTATTTCAACCATAGTTGCGTAGGTGTAACGATATAGCCTTCGGAGACACGATCGAAGGGCGAACGCCATTTACGTGAAGCAGGGGGCGTATCTCTTCGTTTTTAATTTATGCTACTATAACTCAGCTGGACGGCCGCGCAATAGGTAATTTAGATGTTCCCGGCAACATTGTCGTAATGAGAGCGAACTTTGGTGGGGAACAACTTATTGGTTCGGTGCAATTCTGGCTAGTTATTACCTGATTACAATATTACGGATAGTGCAAATGTTTTAATGTATTCTTTTATTAAATTTAAAATCAATTAAATCGCGCATCTAAATATCATCGTACTTTATTGATATTTTCAACATAAAGTAAAGACCCCCACAATGTATAAGAACAAGTAAACTTAAAATATCAAACGTAGACTGCACATAAATCTATACGACACTGTATCGCACGCAGGGGCGTCGTAACATTTCCTTCTTAAAAATAAGTCTAATTTTTATGTTTATACAAGTGTTTGGATTTTTCATGAGATCATCCTAAATATAAAATGTTTCTTTATTCAAATAAGCCGAGCCTTTTGTATCTGCATCTCGACATTGCTAACAGTTAAGTAAAACATCTAAAGGGCGGTTTACGCCTTCGCCTTGGACGTCATACTGCGTCGGGTCATACGATGCAAAACAATCTTTAACAAAGTAAATTTAAAGCTGGTTTTCGTTTAACAAAGGTACTGAGATATGACTATTTCAAACTCCGTAGAGATGCTCTGGCTTAAACGAAAAAGCTCATAATATACATAAGATATGGCATCATGTGGCAGTTTGTTATGAAGTTTATAGTGGAGCCAACACGGTTCTAGTTACAAGCTTACGGAGAGAAAAAAAAACATGGCGGCGGAATATTATGTGTAATAATTTAAAGATTCAATCGCCGTCTTGTAAAAATCTTAGTCGAATTATGAAAAGAGATATGCGGAGTAATTGGATAGTTCGTATTTCATGTTTATAGTCTGTGGGGCGTTATGATAAATGCCTTAGAATATTTAGGATACTATATAGCGTGATGTGTAATGCTGTTTAGATTTTTATTCAACTTCAATCATAAACGAGACCATGAATCGTTTTGTTACTTTTTAATTGGTTAATATAACTTTGATTAATGTTTTTTAAAGCGTTTTGTTGGGGATAGTTTCAGATTTTTTATAGATTTATAACAGGAAATACTAGTATTTGATTTCGTGCTTTGTAGCATGTATAGGTCGAATATAAATAGGTTAAACGAGAATATTTTATGTATTCATGTCTAGATATCATTCGATGTATTCGATTTTGGTAACGGAAACAATTGGTAAGTAAATATACGTTAATGTGGAACGATCAAATTTGATTGCTATCGAATAGTCACGATCCTAGCGGTGGAAATAGCCGGCTTTACTTCCGAATTCCGACTGGCAAGGGATCGATACTCGATACCAATAAAACGGCGTCGATTCGCGAATACATAAAACGTCGGATTCGAGTCTCGCTCTCTGTATAAAGCTAGGAGAGAAGGGTTCCAGTTTTTATTACGAGGAATTTGCATATAAAGTAACCATTCAAGAAAAGCGATCTTCCATACTTTTTTTTTTCGCGTATTCATTGTTGAAGGTCGGAGGCACACATTTTTATGACCTTTGTTGCTTAACGTGTATAAATAAATAATTGTATCAACAGTTTTTTGTTGTCTGTGATTTATCTGAGAAAGTATTAATGCTTTTATATTTTGACATGATTCTTTGAATTGGTTATTTATGGTGGTAATAAATAGTAGCTATCGTTGTGATAGGTGGTGTGCGAAGTGTGAACTAGGTCTGTGTAAAACACTAACCAGTTGTTTTATTTCAGATTAATGGATTCATGCCACCTGACAACACTATGGATATAAAACACTGGTAAATATCTTTTTACTTACATCTTTAATTAATTCTTGTAATTTTTCGAGCTTGTACTTATATGAATGGTAAAAAATGGTACAAAAATACTTACCTTAATGTCAATTAAAATGGTGTAGTTTTTAAGTATCTTAAAAAGCATACGTCTTTATCGATTAATGATTTTATTTTCCATATAGTAATAAAAAACTAAAGTTTTACATAAAAATAGAGATACATTTACATTTATGTAGACATAAAAAAACAGTGACCGCGGGGCGTACCGACCCATTCCTAATAAAAATGATATTTAATTGAAGTCGATAACATGTTGTGCCGAGATGACCAATAAACCGCCTTTATTATTGCTCTGTTAAGCCGCCCGACGTGAGATAAAAATTACCTCTGCCTTACTTCTTAACTCTTTCAAATAATGGACTCTTATTTTTGTTTTTTTTTTGTATTCGTTTGCATACATTATATTATCATGGTGTCATATTTCCCGCTTTTTTATTGACCATTTTGGAATTTAATCATTTATGAAAATAACATAACACACAAACGATATAAAATACAAGATTTTCTGCTACACACGACAATATTAACATATTTTACATATGCACTGCGTTGTATTTTAATCTTTAAAGTTCCGTGTAAAGTTTTTTGACCTTATCAAGCTTCATTCCTAATAAAGACAGAAATAATAAACCTTCAGATGACAGCAAAGTCTAGTTTAAGAACACATAACACTCACACCATTTTTATTATCGAGTGCTGACAGAAATATTTCTTTGAGCACTTTTTCGATTTTTTAAATAAATAGGTACATACAGACAGACACCTTTAAATAATCAAGATATAGATAGAGAAGCCTTAGAATGTCTAGGTGTATCATAATTTATTATATTAAAATTGTCGGTTTGTATCCGACCGATGTCGACCGGGCCATAAATAATCCACAAGCCTTTTGATAGTTTCTTGATAGCGCCTGGATATCTCGTTTGCATCAATTTTCGCGTGGGATATTGTAAAGTTCCACAATGTATCGCATGCGTTCCGACGGCAGTCAAGATAAAAGATGCTGCGAAGCACAATGGCGTTTAAGTGATAGTTATGGCAGTTTTTATAGGCAGTTAGATTTATTTTTACTGCACTGTTTGTTTTAATGCGTTTTTCGCGAGTCGAGAGGTCGCGCCGATTGCTCCTTCATTCATTTATCGCCATA
>NW_013525513.1:4044776-4064904 GCF_000836215.1 Papilio polytes
GCTTTTATTATTTTAAATAGACACTTCAGCCGTTTAGTGTTTTAATACTCCTTCAGTTGTGGCAGCTGAGTATAACAAATTGAAGAATTTAATAACAACGAATGTAGTCGCATAACTAAGGAACAAGTTTTTGTTACTGCTGTCAGTAGTAGCAGCTTGTAATTGGGTTATGTTATAACAAGGTTGTGTTAATTACAATTTCTTCTATAAAAGTTACAATGTACACGATTAAAGTAACTAATACACTATCTATCTATCCGCAGGTATAATACATTACGTTTCTCATAGTCATCCTTTAATTATTTGTTATATATCGAGGATTAAAATTAGCAGTGATTTTTTTACGATTGCAATTTTATATTTGGTTAAATAATTGTACAAATATTTTTAGAAATGTAATTACGTGAACACGTAGCGGTATATGTTTGTAGTAATTCGATCTCATCCGCGTTTATTAGCGCGAACTATGACAGAGCGGAGTTCGGGAGAGTGGAGAGGGTCTAATCAGAAAATATAGGGTAATAAAACGCCCCGGTGGCGCGCCGACTTAATCAAATTGTCGAAATGACCAATGTAGGTAGGTATCCAATTCAAATACCTATTTCCCTACATAAATTAAGATATAAAAAGAAATTAATATTTACATTAAAAGAAATTTAATTGGTCTATATCACATCCTCGTATTTTAAATAAGTGGAACTATTGGCTAATCGTTGAATCAATGACTTTCAGGTTTTTTTGAGATTTATTTTATTGGCATTAAAAGTGCACTGTGCTATAGAAAATAAATCGTTACTCCCATCTGTCTTCGTTATCTAAAAACAAAGAACTCTTCAAAAATTCAGCACGTGACTCTTCGGGATGTGTCCAATAAATCAGTTTTACAGCATTCCTGCGTCATTTCAGTCGTCGAACGGCATAAAATGATAATTTTACTGCGCTCCCCTTCCGTCTCCAGGAGTTTACGACAATTGTGAAATGTATCGACGCATCGACCGTCACCTATAAGGTGGACTCCACATGGCATAACCCTCTTAACTGTCTCAATTTTCAATACCAATAAGGTTCAAAATCGCACATCGGTTTTCGTGCCGCGGTGTTTCGTCCGCCATCAACCACACATGGCAGCTTCTTCCTTATCCTGGTATATTTAGAAATGTGCTTCTAAACTCATCAATCTTTCAGGTGCCTATAACGGTTTATAGTTTATACAGCTAGTGGCAAAATGTTATTCTATTTAAAAATAATAGAATACGTAAATAGTAATTAAATAATTTGTTATAACAAAAAAAAAATACGAACGTTTAAAAAGTTATCTAAAACGAACTTCAGAATTTGTTTAAAATAAGTTTTAGGAGATATTCTTCTTCAAGGAAATCATAAACCGACCTGGACCGAAACAAACATTAGTTTTTTCTCGATTTGAATTCAAAATAGGCCTCACTAAGTTAATTCTCTAAGCGTTATTTCTCGCATTTTACTTGGAACTAATTCATCACAATTATACAATACTAACATAGAAAACCTATTATACAAAATCCACAAACCAATGTAAATTTATGTGAGGTGATAAGTAAGAGTGTAAACAAATTGTTAATTGTTATGTTAATGACACAAATTGGATCGTTGTTTGTGACCTTTTGTCATGCAAGCCAATGCGGACAACAACGGAACATGTTTTGTTTGAACTCATCATGAATATTCTAACACACCAAACATAAAGTATTTCTTTTGTTACTAATGGTAATTTACTTATGACCGATTGCACTTGAACAATGTTCTGTATCTCATCTTAACTAAAAGAAATAGATCAGATGAATCTCGTACAACGTCTGTACTTAGTACCAGAACTGAAGTTTATGTTATAATGAAGTGTCCAACTATTTATGAATAAACAATGATTTCTCATAAATGAGATTTAACTTTTTGTAATTACGTAAATTAATTAAAACTCCAACGTAAATTTTTTTCCATAAAAGAGCAACATTTCAATCTGATTTTTTATTTAAGTTCTTAAAATAATAAAAATATGATGACAGATGGATATTTAAAATTATGATACCGAAAAATTAGCAAACTACCTACCTACTTTCGATACCTATATCATTAAGTTTCTGTCCAGGCTAATTTATAACTTAATTGGAAGGATTCAGGCCTTTTATTCCGAAGTTTTAAATTACATTCCATTCCAAGAATCGAGTACTTTTTTATTTCTTTTTAAAAAATCATTTATTATATGTGTAATAAATATACCTACCTGTATTTAAAATGTAAAAAATAGATTATATACCTAATGACCTAAACTGCAGCAACTTACTAAAATTTATTATAAGGTGTTTAGCATTGATGGTACAAGAATTGATGTTTTTGGTGTACCACAGACAATGCCTAAGAAGGGATGAATCGCATGTAACAAGAAGGACGTTAGTTATGAATGTGCTAGGGTACACCGGTAGAGGTAGACCTAGAAAGAGATGGATTGCGTGAAAGGACACATTATTAAAAAGGGAGTGATGACTGAAATAACGGAAGATAGAGTTATTACGCGGACCAAAATCCTACGGAAGTAGGAGAAGGCAGGAGAGAAGGTCGTTCTAGTAGTCACAATATATGTTACTGTCCATGGGCTCTTACATAAGCATAAGCAAGGGTTAAGTGGTTCGGCACCCGGAGTTTACAGTCGTTTACCGCTATAAACGATCTCTATAAAACGTAAAACCCCGCGCTCTCATTTTAACCTTTTAAGTACTTTCGAATTGACGTTTATTTACTTTAACACAATTATTAAGTGCATAAACATTGAAATTAAACAAAAAGAAATTGAATTACTGCAGTGTTTTTTTAATATTAATTATATTCTGTATTCCAGGAATCCCAGGGTTATTAATTTGCGATATTCTTTTTTTTATTGTTATAGCTTTACAAGAAGGTCGACTTTTTTATTTATTTCAAAATTTAATCTACAATACTATTTTAGGAATCTATGCATGAGTCGATTTCTACGAGTAATACCATATGAATTTCGTCGTTCAATTCTTGCTCTACCGTTAAAGACTTCGGATTGTAACAACTGTAATTAAGACGTAAAGACGAGATGGGATCATTATTCCCCTCATGCATGTATGGATGTGAACCTTTGTCAAATTACGACTAGCGATAATGAATAAGCCGTAGCTTTCGGTAAGAAGATAAATTCCTATCTGCAAAATTTACTTTACCGTGGAAGATCCCTTTTATAATTTTTTTAAGACCAATAATTTAAGTAATTATAAAGAGGAGACTTGTATTTTTAGATTTTTGTATGTATTAAAATCAAGCAAAAACTACTGGGCCGATTACAAAATTTCTTTCAACATTAAAAAGCTACGTCATCAGTGAGTACTTTTTTAACATTTTTAAATTTCACGCGGGCGAAGTCACGAGCAACAGCTAGTTCACGAATTAAACAAAAATGCAATATTCTAACTTAAACTATTTTAATAGAGGAAAAAAAATGATACCTATAGAAGTTTTGTGATTATTTTCACGAAAACTTCTTACCTTCTAACATGACATCATTACTACATGTATTATATAAATACACGAGCCACGACGCACACACACAAAGCGGTCCGGTCCCGGTCGAAGAGTACGGACTGTGTCATTGGCTCTCAAACTGCGACATTTTTCATATGTTATGCAGTTATATTCACATAATATATGTAATTCTTCTTTACTGGATAATTTTTTGGATTACAATAGACTATTTTTAATTTTTCGAAAAACAAGATTTAAATTGATTTTTACTTTAAATTTTACAATAGTTTTCGGTTATGTATGCGCAAATTTTTACTAAGGTGTTATTTTAAAAACATTCACCTATTTACGAAATCCTCAACTTTCACCTAATAGGAACTTTAATAATCCTAAATAAAATAAATAACAATAGCTAACGTAGCATAAATGTTTGGGAAGCACTGTATACGAGCGGGCTGCCTCGGGCGAACGTCACAAAATGGCGGCTGTAAAACAAGTGAAGAGTGAGTTACGTTCGACGGGGTGCGGCGGCGGCGGGCGGCGGGCTCGCGGGAGCCAATGGCGACCGAGCGAGCGAGGCCCCGACTTTGCTCTTTCTTTTATGGATGTCGTTGTTTTTCCTTGCTTCGCTTTTTCCTGACTTTTTGCGAAGCCGTTTTGTTTGCTTTGTAAGAAGCGACGCATTGCAACAAAGTATCTTAAAATGTTTTACTAAGTCTGACTAATATATGGGATACCCTTTTAATGTGCGCTTCACCAACGTTATCTACCATACGTAAATTGTAAATTAATGGTAATTTTAATTTAATTATGTATCGCTTTACTTAGATTATAAATTAATTTAGGGTAAAATTAATTCAAGTAACCTGCTAAAATATTATTATAAGATAAAAATAATGGAGCCTCTGGTAATATGGTAATTTTATTAACATTTCTATCATTAACTTAATTTTTAATTTAATTTTGTACTTGTGGTGTTTTGTAATTTTTTTTTGTTTAAATTAAATTAATTTTACTTCATGCCATTTACCTTATTAGTCTGAAATTTTAAAAATATTATGAATATTTATGGATACAATTCAGATCTATAGTTCATCTTAACTATTTCTGTTTAGTTTAAAAGGAATGTTTATAATTTAAGACAAATAAATTCCCTAAATGTACCTAAAATTATAAGACATTTGACTAAAGCAATGAATCTCGTTAAAACTAAATTAATTCAAGAAAGATATAAGAATGTAGAAATAATTTTGTAGGAGAGAACTCATCAAGAAAACTTACTAAGCAATAATTTAGTTGAAGACAGAGTACCGTCTTAACGCCGTGTAATATCCCCCACTGACATATTTATTGTTTTTAAGGGGCGGGGGTTGCTTCTGCGAAGGGGAACTTTGTCTTCTATCTACATAGGTAAGGGATGCTTACGACTAGGAATTAATATTAAGATAAATGTTTTCTTTTTATCTTTCAAATCTAAGATTGTCAACAATAAATTACTCCTTCGGGCACTATCAGTTTAGTCAATTTTTAAAAACGATTAAGTCGTTTTATTTTTTTAAATATCAAATCCGCTTAGTAGGTAATTATTTTGTTTCCACTAACAAAAGTTTTACGAGCTACGATATGGATCGCGGTCACAGTGTAAATCTATAAGGTTTCACGTAAATATTTTAGGTAACTTAATTCCCTGACCCGACAGGAAAGAAACCATAATGTTTTCGCTAACAAAATTTAAATTGGTAAAGAAACATTTAAAAGAAAAGATCTGGTCAGAGATGATTTTAAAAGAGTGCATTTGATGCAAACAAATTAGTCACGTTGTTTTTGGATTTATAAAATTTTGATACAATAAAATAATTCGTTTCTTAGGTAAGCAATATCTCCATGTAACAGAGCTAACGACTTGCTATATTATGTTTAAGGGTGTGTTTATACAGGCGTCTGTCAGCTGCGAAGTAAAATTAAAAAGCGTCCGCACGGACTTTTCACAGGGCCAGACAATTTAGGAACAATATAATATTATTTTCTTAATTACCGTTAATATTTTATTAATAATTCTTCGTTACAATTATCTCTATTTGGTGATGCATAATAATTTAAATTGTCTACTTACATTTTTCATTCACAATACATCCCATATTGGATGTACTTGTATGAATGAGACAATATTCTTTTTGTAAGCTATGAAATAATGGTGAACCGCCTAAGTAACAACATTTTGAAAAGGGCACACGTCTCTCTGTATTTCTTATCTTACATGGCGATTACATTCATACTTGCTGATAGAGTTCTAAGTATATTATGACGGTAACGACTATCTTTGTTGTATATTCGACAACCCTAGGTAGCAAGCAGGCGTGGGGTTCGGGTCGTCGACCGGCCGCCCGCGCCGCTCTCAAATAACGCCCCGCAATATCCCGACCGGCTTAATCCCGCGCTGCGCTGCGCTAAGCCTTATAAACGCTTATATATTTATAAAACAAGCCTTACATTACTTGAATACCAACGTTAATATTGCCTTTTATTTTGTACAATGTTTAGAATGAAAGGCAAACATTTTTGGTCTAATATCATATTTAAGCAACTGTATTTATTTCTTTGTAGTTCCCATTATTTTTAAGTCAAGCAGTGTTTCTTTGCATGGTTTTCAGTCTAGGGGCTTTTTTTAAAATTGGGTACTAAAATGTTAAAAAAGAAAATTTTTTACTTACACAATTATGTATTACTTATGATTTATGTTTATAAATTATTGAATCTGGTTACAAAACGATAAACTTATACTTATTCTCCCATGTTAAAAAAATGTAATATAATATGTATTTTAGAGATTTAACATTTTAAAGAGATTTACTTTGGCAATTTAGATGTGGTGACATCCAAGGTTGCTGTTTTAAATAAATTTGTAGTAATTAATTGTTATTATAGATAATAAATAAAAGTAGAAGCATATAAGATTACAAACAGTTCCTGTAAGCTGTGAAGCATACGTTAAAATCAACAAGAACCGGGTGTGGTGTGGTGTAGGTACGAGTAGGGCCGTTGGACGAATTAAGACGTTGCGTCGACCGCAAGGAGCGTCGGGCTGGACTCCGTTGATTATATTTACATAGCTACTAGCCTATAAATAAATATCGGCTCGCACACACGTGCACAAATGACGTTGTTTTAAGTTTATTTTATTTTTACACCCGCCAGTGGGCGCGCGAGCAGCACGTAATTTCGCGTTAGAGCGCGCGAGCGCACGTTTCCCGCAATGGCGGATGCTTCTTGACATACGTATTTTTAAAATAAATGTGTGGAAAACTTTTACGATATTATTAAACGAATAATGTGTTTACTAGAACTTTTTGGCACATAAATAACTCTTTTAATTAGAGTTTATTTAATTGTTCAATTGAATATCCAGTTCCGCATTTGAAATTGCTTATAAAATAAATAAAATGACTATACTGTGTTCTTTAGGATATTGGATTTTGATGTAAGTATTTTTTTAATTTAATTTAATAAGCTGCCTGGTTTTGTAACTGTATAGTTCAAATGATACAAATAATAAAAGTGAGAAACACTTAACGGCTATTACTTAAATTAATACTACTGTAACAGTCGTAAATTTAATTTTATGAAGTATTAAAAAAAAAATATTGTGAACAATTTGATTCACTAGTTTTTTTCTTTATATTGTTTTAAATAGGTGTGGAAATGTTTTACAAATTGTGTGAGCGATAAAGAGAGAAATAGACACTAAGGAATCTATTTTCACAAACTGTTGAAAACATGAGATATGAAATAAATGAAAAACAAAAAAATTATCATTAAAACTAGCATTTCGAACATACTAACAAAAGATATTTCAAATAACTTGCATTGAATTCTATTCTGTAACAATTTAAGATTCTCATAACCCGGAAAAAAAATAATTTCACTGAAAATTCATTAGATAACTATTCGGTATGCACAGATACCTATATGATATGTACATTAGTTTGAAAATTAGTATTTTTGTTTTAATGGTTTTAGTTTGAAAAATCGTTGAATTACTTTTATTAGTGACTTAAATGCTAGGAGAAAACATTGAAATACCAAATTTTTACCGAGTATTTTTGAGTTTGATTTAGTTTTCTTTAATACTACAGAATAATTAAAGTCTAGACCGTTCAGACAATTCATAGTCTAAGTATTAAAAGAATTTATAGTTCACCAGCGTGGTGCGGTGGGGCAGCGCCATCTGTGAAAACAAACGTCTGATTGCGAAAATATCAACTGACTGTAAAAGGACGCCGCAAGATTTAGAATCTATTAAATCAGTAATGCGGCAGTGGATTTATATTTCAAACTTATGCGTTGCACATGTTGATTGACACAAATGAAAAGAAAAATATATACCTACCTACGTATATTAGTCAACTGAATATTTTTTAATAGTTGATTTTTCTTATGTTTTAATATAAGACTAGCTGTTCCCGTTAGGCTTCATTCGCATGAGATTATGAAAATTTTATTTTATTGTTTACATTCGCTAAATTATCAATAACGAATGTCAAAATGACAAGAATTGACAAACCTTGGCAATCTTTCTTCCTTGATGTTGGCAGCAAATTATGGTCTCTTTCCCGCATTAGGGTTTTAATCCAAAATGTTTACCCTATAAGATTAATGGCGTGAAAATATATAACCTAAAGCGTGACGTAAGCGTAGGGCTTTTTATTAAAAAGAGAATTATAAAGAAACATGCTGAAATTGCTGACATCTTAGGCAACAAAGAAGTGTGTGTTTACGCTTTATATAATAGTATAGGACATACATTGGATACCTGTGCAGATATCCCTAGCTTTTAGTCTCGTAAACTATTTACTACCGCTATTGATGCGATAAGCATGTTACGGGATAATTTTATCCTTTCAGCCATAGGAATATTTCCAGTACAGTCGAACACGAACAACTTGTTAATTAGACCTTCAGATGCGTGACTGGAAAGCTATTAAATGCAATATCTTCACGACTAAAACTCGTGATCTCGATATAGCATCGTGTGCCACGTCTTTACACTTATGTAGGTACATATGTCTCTTGTGATATTAGTTGGCATTTGTCATGCATTCACTATGACTGTATACCTACATGAAGTATGTAAGGTATATGTTCCTTAGTAAGGCAAATTTTTTATCGCAGGCCCGTTATCGTGGCCGATCATAAATCTGTTTTCAAATCGTGAGTCGCCATTGCTGGCGTCGCGTCTTTTAAAGTCCAAGACGAAATAACTCTGCAAACGATATTAAACCGTTACGTTAATGTCGTAAAGCTTTATTTTCGCTAACAGGTGACCTTAAATTCGCACGTTTCGCTATCGACCCGGTTTATTGTCGCATTGTACGTAAGTATTTGCCAATGCACGTAAAATACTAGGCGAGGTTCACAAAATGCCAGTCTTATTTACGGTCCAAGAGCGTCGCCGTTTCGTAGAACCAAAGCGCGCCAAGAAAATATGTTTGAAATACGCTGTTAAATATAAGTAACCTTTTTTATTTACGTTATCTATTTAAAAAAAACGTATGCCATATGACATAATAAATTCGTAATTTAAGTACTATTTAACTTACTTCCTATCAATACCTATCATAAATGCGAAAGTTTAGATGAATAAACTAAACTGCTAAACTGATAAAAGTTGGCATAAATGAAAAGCATAGTCTAAAATAATACATAGACTACTTACTTTTGGTTATTTTTTAATTTCACGCGGACGGTGTTGCGGGCGAAAGCTAGTTTAAACATAAATTAGAAAAGAAAACCTTAAAGTATGAAAGTACGTCACAATGAAAATGGTCAAGTTAAACCTTAACTCTCCAGAGATTTATCGAGACAAGCTATTGTATTAATTGAGAGAGTTTATCGGCACTCTCGATGACCATTTATTGCTCTCTCAGCGAGAGTCAATTACGATGGATTAACTCTCCAAATGACTCCATACGTGTGAAGCTACGACCTAACTAATATTGATTGCTGTCCATCAGAAAACAGTTAATTTTATAAGAAGTTTTAGTTTTTTTTTTATCAGAGTCTTGCGTTTTACATTTTGAAATAATTTCACATTGCATCTTTTATAGGTATACCTATATCTCTGTATGCTTTAGCATAAAAGGGCAAAGGTGTATTATAATAGGTAGCTAAAAGTTTTATTTGTAGAATTAGAACAAATCTATGTTAACATAAATGACGTCACTAATATTTTCGCTGAAAGATAAAAACCACGTCGTTAATCTTACAAACAGACCCGAAAGTTCAGTCAGTCGGATTTAACGACACAAAAACCGACCTATAAAGCAAAAATTGTACCCGCACACAACCGAAATGTATGATTTATAGCGGCTCCGGGAGAGATCTAGTGCAATTAGAGTTAGCCTGCGGGCTACTGCGGGTTTGATTTATGGTGATTCATAGTAATCATGCCCGGACAGCCCGTGATCCGGACCGTTTCTATTTTATTACGGACTCCCTGATGTATGGCTTCACTTTGTGCGGTTAAAGACGCCATCTTGGATTCAATTCGCGGCGAATTGCGGTTAGGAATTGACATTAGGGAAAGTAAAGTTCGTTGCAGACATTGAGTTGAACTGAGAGATTTAACTAAGCCGTTCGACTGTTTAGTTAACCTGTAAGTTGAAAACTAGCGTCTATTGCGAGCATTAGGGTATACATGATCAATATTTCTGTTAACGGTTCGTCGAACAGTATTTTTTTATCATCTCTACAAAAAAGGTATGTTATAGTAAAGAAATAATATAAAGAATTACAATACGTAAATTATTTTTTTATCACCATTCAAATGATGTCAAATACATTTAAAGCTATGATACTTATACTACATGAAGTATCTAGATGCATCTAGTTTACCAAATGTTAGAAACGGCGCCATAGTAATAGTTGTTAGAAGCGCTTTAACGCAACCAAAAAGCAATAAATGGGGCACTAAAGGTGACACTTACATAAAGAGATCCACATAACAGCGTTGATACCGCGTCATCGGCTGTCGTCGCGCCGCTACGAGCGATAAACAAATCGTCGGCTCCACTCACCCGGCCCCTCTATCGTGACCGTAAAAACTTAACTATCCGACAACACGAACGCACCTGAATATAAATCACAACAACTGGTAAACGTACTTATCGAGATATGTACGACACGATTTTTCACGTATATTCCTTGCGTGATCCTCAGATATCACGTCGAATGCAAAAACCACGCAAACATAACAAAGTAAACGTTCCATCGCAACCCAAGCTCAAAGTATAATGAAAGTGGATTGTACAATTACTTTCGTTTCCCACAAAACTCAAAATATTTGACCAGAAATTAACATTATGCAAATCTTACCTTTTAACTTAACTTTAACAATCGCGCTCTCATTAAAATATCGGAACTCTTTGTGCATTTTACACGATAACGTGAAACCTCTTTATCACAAAAGACGCTCGTAATTTAACTAACGCACAGATAATTTATGAAAACGTATATTGCTCTATTGTCGCGTCACACTCTCGGTTTCAGGGTACTCATTTGCATAACAGGACGCGTACAATGCTCGGACACCCTTTCACGGACAATCCTTTTCGTTTCACTTTTAAAATTCGTTGCATTGTTAATATTGCGTGTGAGCAATAAATAAATCAGGGCAAATTTACACGGTCCGGTGCTGGTGGTAAATTGTAGCACATTGTTGGTTATATAGAGAACTCGTTTCCTTAGACTTTATTGCGATTATGTACAAAACTAGTATGTAATGAAAACGAATGAGGGATGATTTATTATGTAGTAAAAATTGTAAAAAATAATAATATTAGTACGGTAAATTTTATTATGTAAATTTTGAAAATGTAGTTAACTAACTATTCGATGAAAAAAATCGTCCTATAATGTATTTTATTTTTTAATTAAGTATAAACGAATGAAAGCAAATATTATCAAACGTTCAAACTTGAGGGCAGTCTATAAATGTTTATAGACATCGGGAACACGCGACTATTGTTAGTAGCCACTAATTTGTGTTAATTAAATAATAAACATAAATGTTTTATAAGTGCTCATTGATGGTATAATGGTTAGAATAAACGCCAATAACACACGTCATTATGGCGTGTAATATCGTTTTACAACTTTAAGGCAATAAATAAATTGACTGCCGTTCGTACATTTTATTACGATTTAAAAGTCGTTGACTGTTTCAATCGAATAATTGATTTACGTCGGTTATTAATGTAAATTTGATACTGTGTTGAACAGTTCATTTTGTTTTTATATTAATTGACCTAGTTTCTGTACTGCACTTTGCGTAAATTACTAAAGTTGGTAAATATATTGCTTTAAGTTTCTGTCAACTGTTTTCGTAATAAGAATAATTAAAATAAGTTACTAACTAAATACTTAATTGATTATTATTATTTTATTCAACTGTACCATCTTATTAAAAAGTTCTATAAAAGTTCTCATTCACATACCACATTATTACATCTTACATAGCAGAAAAGCTCATGAACAAAAGCTTGTAGCAAGCAATAACAATTAGTTATAAGTTATACCCGCGGGGCAGTATAACTGTAGGTACGTTAGAATGTTAATGATCTGACTTTTGTATGAATGTTTTAGTCTTCAGCCGTTTAACACGTGTTAATAAGCAATAAAACAGTTTAGTGGTGTATAAAAAGTTGAGATTTATAACGAATAGGTAGCCAGTGCATTATGATCGCGCGGCGCGTGCCTCTTTTACTATGCGATTAAAATCTACGCTGTTATAGTTCTACGCTTCATGTTTCATGGTGTTTACTTGTTTTGTCTAGCGAATGTTTCCGGAAGTGATCGAATCCTACGTAAATGATTGGTGTTGTTAATTATGGCTCTTTAAAAATGATAAACAATCACAAATAAGCATTAACTTAAGTAGTTTAATTTTCAGATCAAGGTTCTTTTAATACTTTCATTGTTTTAGATAATTAAAGCATCCAATGCTCTTGTGAAAAAATAAATTGATCGAGCTTTTGTATTCAACCAGACATAAAAGTATCTTATCCAAACTAGTTTTTTAAAAGAACTGGTTAAGACGAGATAAACCTGTATACGATATCTACCATAACATTTCCATTTCCATATCAAAATGCGTCCCGATGCTTCAGCCAATGCGCGATAAATGTAACCCTCTCTACCTGACATAATTCTCCACTTAATAACATACGAGTATTCCCAAGTTCAATCTGAGAGCTTCCCGGCGTTCGTTAAGAGAGTAATATCGATAAATTTTGTCCAATGTTATTCCGATAATACCCTGGTAGGTATCGACTAACGGGTACTTTAAGACAGTGCCATACGATCATGAATCAACTGTACGTATGACATGGAAAACTGTTTTCTTTATAATTTATCTCTGGAAAGATGCCAAGTCATTTATGATACCTCTTTAGAAGGAAAGGATTGCGGTATAAAATTAATAATCGGAGACAAAAATAAAACATTTTGTTTTATTTATGAAAGAGACATATTTAAGTGTCAAATATAATTTTGGTTACGTCTTAAATGTTCTTATAAGGTTCGATGCACTGTTCGCCTACGCTCGTGTGAAGGGACTTTTGCCGGCGTGGGAGCGGTATCTGGGCCGGCCTGCTCTGGCGGCGGAGAGTCGTAAACATACAGAATTAGTGCTCCACCCGCTAACCGGTGGAAGAAAAAGGTGTTTTATATTTAGAAGCCGTTGTAATCCGAGTCCGACTCGGAATACCTAACTACGCGGGATTGAAACAAACGCAACCTACGTAATACGTGTGTATATATACCTATTGTAATAAAAAACCTAGTGATACCTATAATGTAGGCAACGCTCTACTTACTAGGTAATAAATACCTACTTGAGTTTTGTCTCTGAGAGGTCATTAACCACTGAACTTAGTTGTGAATGTTGTTTTAACGTCTTTGAACTTCAATTTTACCTAATATTCTCTACATCGTTTAACCAGTTTATAACATTAGGGATTACCTCCTGTGGATTTATAGTCTCTTTGTAATAAAACTAAAATATCTAGAAAAACCTTTTAGCGTACTTAAAGGGTTTCACATAAACTAAATTTCGCCTCTTAAATATTACATTAAGTAATTTTACTGGGCACTTTTCACTTTGTTTTATATGGCCATAAGTGGTAGTAAATAATAACTTTAAAATACTTACGTTATACGTTTCTTTATTGTCAAAATATACATAATAATTGTTAACACAATTTCAGCCTGAAAATGATCCGCTGGGACTAATTATTGTTTTATAACAATTAAACGCCCCTCAAGTTATTATAACTTTTCCCATCAAACGATCGCACCCAATATTAAAACATAGGATACCCCTATTCGCGATTCGGTTTGATATTTTTATAGCCTTCAATAGGGTTTTAGTGTGATAGGGTTAGTAACAAAATCGATTGTATTTTGTGTGATTCTGCGGGTTATTATTATTGTTTATTAAATTAGAAGGGAGATAAATAAATGATTTACTTTTATATAATAGCAATATGATTTAATTCGTTACATAAGAGACCAATGATGACATATTTACTTAAATAATAATTCAAGTTTCTTTCAATTTAAACACTTCATCTTTTCCTTATCCTGTTGCCTTGAAAATGTATGTTGTTTGTTACTCGGAGACCGTCACTAAATTTGGAGAACCGGATTGATTTCAGAAAGGCAAGGATGTTTTTTGGATTTTCCATATCAAATGAATTGTTCTATGTTTTCTTCTATCTATCATTAAGACGTGACTACTTCGTTCAATAATAGGTTCTACGAATAGTATATCAAAATTTATATTAAAAAAAGATACATACGACTTAAAATGTTTTATGTGTGGTATGAATAATGTATGATATTACAATTTCTAAAGCATAACAGACCATTGCCCCGGAACTATACGTTGGTCAGAATTATCTCTCACGGAAAGATAGGGGACATCCATAGGGCGCCCGAATATTTTTTTTTTATTATTTATGTAATATTTCGCAATTTTTTAAACAGAAGGGTGTATCCCCTTGTAAAGGGTGGGCCCGGGTTGAATGAATTTATTGTCCTTTGTAGATAAACATATCAATTTGTTGGTGCTTTGTTAGCGGCATAAATATATGCTACAATTGTTGGTGGGCCGATGAGTTCAGTTGCTCTGATGGCTCTTCCGCGGCCACACTCGGCCGCGATACTTCACTTTATCTTTATTACTACTATCAGTTGAGTGTCTTAAAAAGTTCATTTAATTTTAGAAGATTTAAATTAGGTAAGAAATTATAATTTTATATATGCAGTCTGCTTTTTGTAAGTAAGCATGTGATTATAAATTATTTAGAACTAATTATAAAACGAATTTATTAATTTTACGTTAGTTTACTTTACAAAATTAATATAATATGACAATAATTTCTATTATTAAATTAACAAGAACACTATGAAAATATGGGATGGGCCTAAATATTGACGCGAGACGCGTTGTTTACATATACCGTCCATCTTTCATCCTCCAGCCGCATCCGCTAACCACTTCCTATAGAAAAAAGTCAGAATATCATCGTCTGGCGCTCACTCCGCACGACTTTAACCATGAATCGATTAGAAAGCAAGCGAATAAAATCGATTTTCCTCCAAACCTTAGAGCCGTAAAACGTCGGTAGCAGCAGTTTTAACGTTCGGATTGTTTACACGGCGGCGTCGCAAGTGTAAACGATTGTCGATAATTGATGATTTGATTTACAACATCACCAAACAACCGGTGTTTGGGCGATCGGCAGCCGCGCCTTTGAATGGAACGGAGTTACAGGCCACTGTCTGCTTACAGTTATGTCGCTAGTGTAGCTATATTTCAGCTGTTTACATACCTACCACAAGGTTGCTGAAAATTAGATCACGTAGCGATTCTTGTTTCAAATCTAAAAACAACATAACAAATATTGCATGCTTTAACTTAAAAAATACATATATTATTTATTTTAGAAATATGAACGCCAAAAATAACTATAATCTGTATAAAGAGGAAAACTTTGTTTGTTTGATTGTAATGAAATAACTCAAAACCTACTGGGTCTGTTTCAACAATATCTTCACCATTACAAAGCTACGTTGTCAGTAACATAGGCTATGTTTTATATTATTATTTAATTTCATGCGGAGTCACGGGCGAAAGCTAGTTTTAAATAAAGTTGTAAAATGTTGAAATCGAACAGAGCATAAAATCTTTACAATAAAACAACGATCCATTAAGGCAAATAAGAAGGAACGGCCTCTTATCGCGAGTCGATAATAAAATATTAACAAATATCCATTAAAAAAGCGTAATCAGACGATTAAAGGTCAATACACTGCGGTGCTCTCATAAACTGTGCGGTATGTACTATAAATTTTATACGGTAAACAATGAAACAATCAACGTTGTAATGTCAAACTTTTGCGGTAGGTTATGGAGCATTGTGACTCCTTCCGTGTGTTTTATTAGGCCGTTATTGAGACGCCTTGCGGCCCATTTGATGAGGCGATATCATAGATAATTTGGCATTTTTTTGATGATTTATTACTTGATTTTAATATTGGGAATTGATTGAGAGAACTTCACAAGCAATACGACAGCATATTATAGCTTTATCACTAAGAGTACATCCAATTTAAGCAATTGTATTGTAAGAAATTGTATTCTATTTAGTTAGTTGTTCCACTAATCAGATTGTCTTCGTCACATCACTTTGTATATTAAAAAATTAAACACGGTTAGCAACGGTAATTCGCGTAACCTCTTTTGTAATATATTAAAATTAAATAATACTTCACGGTCATTGAAAACAAGAGGAATATAATATTCTCATTCAACAATTATTTTTCAAGTATTTATTTTCGTATTTGTACTCATTGCTAATTTACGGTGAGAAGGTCATACGAGTACATCTGTTTTAATTGTTTAATTTTTTCATTTTCATTTTGCGTTTTTTTTTTTTAATTTTATTCTTCTTAAATATCGTTACTAACGTCTGGGGGATTTAATATAAGGAGTCTACACTAAGTTACTTCCTAAGTGGCAAATAAACAATCTACGTGCGTTAAAAGAATGTTGCTAGCTTTGGAACTCAATCTACAATTTATATACTTGTGTCGTTAAGAAAGTGATGAAGGAATTTCTTGGTGTAGGTTCTTATACAAATTAAGGGAGACGACTTCACAACTGTGAGTGCAGTTATCACAAGTTGGTATGCAATCCGTCTTCTAATTTATCTTTCGTATTTTAAAACTGTATCACTGGCCAGTGTTGATAGGTTAAACTGTTATTAACAGTTGATTAGCCATTAAGAGCTACGTTTACGGCTGTATCGCAATAAATTCAGTTTATTGAATGTATCAATCTCAACTTACGATGACGTTGCGTGGCGCAGCGCATGCCGAGCCTCTTGACCTCCTCCGGCCACGAACCATTGTAAATTATATTTTATTATCCACAATTTAACTTGTTGCTGCGATAAAGAACCCCTTTCCTTAATGGTTTTATATTAGCGTTTGTATAATCTGCTTTATAATTATTTTGAATGCTGATTATAATGCGCTTTCCTTAAAGTAATCATTTAATGCCGTGTGTAGAGAAGTTGAAGCTTATTAAGTTTTATTATTATAACAGAGGATGTTTTTAAGGTTTACTAAATTTGTAAGCACTCTTGCATATCTCATGAAAAGAGAAATAATGACTAGTAAACCTATCTGATGTCGGTCTTCTAACTAAATAGCTTTGTTTTTTTAAGGTATTTTTAAATTATCTATACCTACTAATATTATAAAGACGAAAGATTTGTATTTTTGTATGTATTCGATTGACGTAAAAACTACATAGCCGATTTTAAAAATTCTTTCACCATTAGGAAGGTAATTTATCTTTGAGTAACATAGGCTATGTTTTTTATTATTTTTTAATTGCACGCGGACGAAATCACGAGCAAAAGCTAGTTTCAAGTAAAGACACTACCTGTTTGTGTAAGATTAAGTCATAGCGATTTCTCTTATTTTTATTTATTTAACTATTTGTTGGTAAGTTTTACTAAAAGGTTTGATATAAAAGTAAATATAAAGCAAACGTATCAGGCGTGCGGTTTCCGCGTGGGCGCAACACAACTTAGGACCGCCATCGCTTTAAAGGCGGGCCGTAAATTCTCCGCCATTAATATTTGCTTAACTTACCATAAAGTGAAGTGGCGGGCACCGCGCCGACCTGTAAACCGTGCACTTAGTAAAGATTATCTCCGTGCTGTGAGGCTGTAAATAATACGCGTTACTGCACACCGTATCCCGTACCCGGTCTTAATTTATGATACGATACATGCTATGGAAAATGAACCAAGAAAAATTTTTAATTTATTTGAAAAAAATTATAGCAGTCGGTAAATTATCAATTTTTTTCCAAGTGTTAAAATTTAAACATTTGAATATAGTAAAAAAGGCGTCAAAAGTCGTATTTAAGGTACTTGAAAAATAAGGAAAACAACACATATAATAACAATAAATAGAAAACCTTTACGTGAAAAATAACTATGTATTAATTCGAACTAAGCTAAGCTATGATTAATTTGATAAAATTAATAACGCTTTATACTTTTTTCTCAGATCTCAAGATGGTATAAAGAAAATTCATTGAAAACTCTGCACGACGTTGCCTAAAAGGTATGTTGAATTTACGAATTTACATAAGTACAAAAAGTTTATTTTTAGTCCAAACATCAAAATATAATAAATTTCATGATGAACAAATATCATAAAATACAAGCAAAGTACTAAGACATTTTTTAATTGTGCAAAGAAATTTTGTTTATTTCGGAACAGGTTTGTTATAAATCGAATTTAAGTAAATTAAACTGAACTTGTTCTTACTATGCAACGGAAACTCCCGCCATATTTTTACTTTCAAATGTTTCGTTCCCCTCCTCGAATCAAAAGAAGGCAATCAGCCTCTTCCTAAATGCTCATGTCTGCACGAGAGAGACGGTAAATCACGTTTTGTATTCAGCATTTGATACTGTCATAAGAGTGATAGGGACAAAAGATCAACAAGTATGGCGTCGCTTGATCGACGAAACTTGCTATCGCAGTGGAGTGTCCGATGCACACATGTATAAAAAATACTTTTGTTTGCATTCCAATAGAGTTCTCCGATGGAGCAAGATGGGAGGGTCTTAAAGTCTGTTGTATAGAACATTTGGAAAACTTGTCTGATTTCGTTTTGGTTCCAACCAATATATAAAGATTTTTGTTTTAATTATTGATTTCGAAATTTAGCCTTTAATTTTTTTTCAAACTTCGGTATCGTTAAAGATCTATTAATAATTTTTTTCTTTACTTTATAGACTAGACAAATAGAGTTTTTATAATAAAGAAGGTATTTAAAATACAAGAGTCAAATAAAAGAACAACGTTCTTTTGTAAATTTAAACGACATTTTTTACCGGAACAGGAGTCATACAAATGGTCCCTGAGTCTATACTAATGCATATTAAATATTAAAAAATCTACAATAAAGGACTACTTAAGAAACCATTAAATTACTCTGAATTCAACAGAAAGCTTAATATCAAATAAATGTTTTATTTAATTAATTCTTCCTGTTAACCAAATGTTGAGCTTCCATGTAGTGTATACAAACCAAATAGTTTGGTGGATGCAACATAGATGGCGTTATAAGCAACAACCACATAAATAAAAATACAACTGGATTAAATCCTGAAATATAAAAGTTTTAAACTTCAGCAATTTGGTTTTTTGTCCAGTTTTGATAATTACTTACAGTTTAAATCAACATTCCATCCACGGATGTCCGAGAAATAAATGTTGGTTTCCACTGTCGAAATATTTCTTTAAAATTATTTTATTCTCATTTCATCCTCTGTCTATTTAAACAGAGAAAGCAATAGTTTTTCTTACCATGGGTGAAGTGAGGGTGAAGGCCTTACGCTTAGGCAGTGGAACTCACGGCAAAATACACATTTTCATTAAGTACTTCGCTTTCACTATTCGTTTAACTAAACTTAACGTATTTACGTATCCTCAATAAAATTTGGTGTTAAAAATCTAAGTATTTTGGTAAAATTTTACAATGAAAACATAAGTAGCATAATTAAAAAATAGGGGAAAATAATAATAAAGCATTATGTGACAGAAGATGTGATGTTTTTTAACATTTTAAAGCTCATAAAAGCTTGGCAAAAGCTTGCGTGCTTATTCAAGTTCTTCATATTGTCGATAGATGGCGGTTTATTAAAACACTAACACAAGAAAATATTTTTTTAAATAACAGAAGCAGTTTTCCGTCATTAATTGTAAATACAATGCTATATATTTTCAAAATAATAGAGGTTTAATTTAAATTATTTCACCCATAGATATGTATACTCGCAAGACCATACATTCTTACTGGTGATAACTCTAATTAGATATTATATTACACCAGTACTTTATCAAAGATATTTAATAATTAAATTCATTTTCTACGTGTATAACTATCTAAGTGTATATTTTTTACAATTCAAGGAAAGTATTATAAAGCTGTGGCAGAAAACTAGATACATATACCTGTCGA
>NW_013525513.1:4064919-4088752 GCF_000836215.1 Papilio polytes
AATTTAATCTATGCGTAAATAAATATGTCTAACAGAACAAAATATCGTTTATTAATATTAGTATTGATTCGTTGAATATTTTGGCATTGTGCCGATGTTTAGTTTTGCTAGTGTGTTGGGTATAAGCCAAAAGTTTTAGCTATGTATACCTAATATATTGTGATAACGTACCACAACAGAAGTTTTAGTAGAAGATTATACATAGGAACCACATTCTCTTAACCATATTATCTAATTTTAAATGCCAGAGAGATAACTGTTAAATTAAAAAGTAGAACATATTTGTTTACGACTTTCAAAAAAACAATAATTGAAGATTTATTACTTAACAATACGGTGCAAACAAAATATTTTAACTATGGCACAAACAAAACCCTTCATATGAATATGAATGCAATGTTTATGGTAATCGTTGCGTTGACGCTTCTAAGAAAGCCAATTTGGCCCAATTTTGAATGAAAATTCAAATTAGTTTTTTTTTGCATGCAAAGAGAAAGCTGCGAGATACACCGTCAGTTTAGTCTGAGATTTACTGCGTGAAAGTAGTGCTGTGTTCAACATGTTTAGTGATAACTTTGTTTTAGTTCTAATAATTCATTTTAATGTAAACACGGCGCGGATACGAACTCGTGACGTCTGGCGCACTGCCAAGCGTCGCTTGACACGCACCAAAACCAAACACCGATGGCGGGACAAAATGGTAACCTATTTTATCGCGTAAGATAAATTCTACTACAAAAGTAAACATGTATTTGAAATACCTTAAGGTTATTCACTAAAACTCAAAATGTAAAACATGTAACTTTTATGTGACTTTACTTTGGGCCACGAAAATATATCCTTAGTTACATCTGTTACGAAAATAAACTTTTGAAACTTTTTTGATTGTCTTAAAATGTTAGTGTACTCATTCTTGTCATGTTTAAAAAGGTAAACTATAAAAGAACTTACCATGTGGGTGGTTATAATAAAAAATCTTTGTGTAAAAGCAATTTAAGCAAGCAAGCAAATTATTAAATTCCACAAAATATTGTGTATAGAAACAGTTAAATTGTTGCAGCTGAGCATTCCTAACATTATTTTAATAGTAAATTAAACCGGTCGAAACAATTCTCAGTGTGTGGTCGAAGTTACGTTGTTATTAAAATACTTGATAAGTCACGAAGACGATTGGGATCCGTTGATATACATAATTTAAAACTCTACATAGTTGATTCTCTACATAGATGTATCTTCGTTTAACTCAAATGAAGGTGATATGTTTGGACACAAATGTAAATTTACTTTATACATGTTTTCATATGCTATATACTATGCTATAAACTAGCTTTGATTTGGAAGTCTTTGAAATGTAATGGACCTGAGATGACGCGAATTTCTTGAAGTTGGAGGGTAAAGCTCCCGTGATGCAATTCACCAAGCTTAAAAAAATATATTATTTCAATCATAACTATAGATAATTAAGGGTAAAGAGGATAAAATTTTAACAAAATAAAATAATTTTGCTTAAGAATTTTATTGCAGTCATAATTTAAAAAAATCCATACTAAAATATTCATACTTAGGGTCTTAACATTGTTTTTTAAATTAAAATTAGCTGAATTATGACTATTTGTTCTGTTATAACTTATAATTAAAAACTCAATATTCGCATCGAATAATATAACATTAGAAATAAAATGCACATCAATTTATTTTCATAATAATATTTAATCTTTTTGAACTAATTTACCGTTTTGGCATAGTAACTCTATTTGAGTTAAATATTGTTCCATTATAACTAAAATTAGTTGTAAACATTGGTTGGAACAATAGCTATTGAGGTTTGTTCCCGACCGATTAGCAGTCGGAATCCGAGCGCCTTAATTACACTAATTAAAAGGGAAACAGGAATTTAATTTCAGTCGACTTGGTTACGTTATAGCGCCGCGACTTGAGAATGTTTATTGTTCTGTTCCTTAATAATACAATTCCAACCTATTTCTAAAGAAAACTTTACTATTAATAAATGGAATTTAGGTTATGTGCATCTAAAGAGTGTTGCCGTCACGGCATGGGTTCCAACAAATAACTAAACAATTTTCTTTGTTATGCCAATTACTTATTTATATAACTTAAAAGGGAAAATAAAGCTCCTCAAATGCAAAAATAGTCACCAAAAAGTTTACTTATGATTCTTAGTACATTTGATGATTTGTAACTTTAGGTTTGAATTACCAAAAAACAATAAACTTCTTGTTTTAATTTTTTAAATTTACTCATTTTTTAAATTGATATGTAAACAATACTATAAAATGTCAGTATCATTAACGATTTCCATTTACTATTTTACGTTTATTGTCACAACAGTAGCACTATACTATACTAATAAAACTAACCGACGATTCCCTCAAAGAAACTAAGATATGAAAAGATAACGTGATCACATATCGTAAATTGTCCGCATGAATATAACTTTATAAAAATATAGTTAATAATAACCGTAAGTTTTTATCGCAAGTGAAGCAAGTTTAATGAGAATTAAAAATAATTGGTGATGATTACGAGGCTACGCGGGTGTTCCGATGATGGCTGATTACTGCCGCGCTAATAAGCGCCCTCTAGTCGTCTCGCTTACACATTAACGTATAAATTTAAGCTTATGGTTAGCTAATTGACTGGTGTCGCTGTCTTCCTCATAAGATAGATGAGTAAATTGTAACCTGAAATCACACCAGCCGTTTCGCAGATTACCCGGAACAAACGCAGCTAGCGAACAGACGGACAGACGAAAAAGTTTTCAAATGCGATTTTCTCGAAATCTGAAATTTTTCTTTTGATATTACAGACACACCAATTTTATTATATGAATACTGTATGGTAGATTAAAAAAATAATTGTACAAGTCTTATCATGCTCAGAAAAGTTACATCTTAAAAGAAATGTCATGTGTTCAGTGTTACGCAGTTAACTGAATGCTTCAACAACTCGTATTCGAATAATAAAATCGAACGAACGGATATGTATCGATAGCGAATAACATCATTACACGATATCGATATCAGAGAAATTTGAATTAAATTCCAATTATCTTTTATTATCCACATCCTCTGATAATAGTATTATGACATCGAAGTAGGTTTTATTTACATATACGATTAGATGATTATAATTATCACACAACCTATATGTACTTGAATAAACGCTACTTAGTTTTTTTTTTAATTTCATTATAATTTATTTTGGTATTTGAAATATTTTTCTCGTATACTTTAATGATTTCCTCACTGGGGTGTGAGTGAAAACAAGACCGGAAGGAGGGAAATCCATGCAATAACAATAACTCATAGCTTCGCCTGCCCCCCGCTAGATGGCGCGCCGCGGTGCGGACACGAGTAATCCATTTATTCTCGGGGCGAGCTTTATGTAGCGAACTCTTAAGCGCCGCGATATATTGTTTCACATTATTACTTATAGTTAAATACCGCGAGCGTGCTCACAGACTCGCGACGGGGATTAAACAAAAAGATACATTATACTTCCTACATTTCTTTTGCACTTAGACAATAATATTCTTAATTAAATTAAATTAAATTCCTGAATCAATTGTTTTTTTGTTTTTAATGTAAAGCGCTGTATATCTGTCGGTATTTCAATTTCTTACTTTTTAAATAATCCATTAAACATTGCATAGAAGTTTTTTAGTTTAACAAATAATATTACTAATAGTCCTATCATGCTAATATTATAAATGCAAAAGTTTAGATGGATGGATGAATGTTTGTTAGTGTTTATAGCCTAAACGGCTTAACGGATCTCGATGATATTTGGCATAGATGTAAAGTAAAGCCTGGAAGAACACATAGGCTACATATTTTTGCTTTTTTTTATTCCACGCGGACGGAGACGCGGGCGAAAGCTAGTAGTCCTATAAGTGTAATATGCTATTTTTCACGATATTAAATTATAATTGTAGTCATTTATGAATTGATTATTTAAATAAACTTTAAAACACATCCTGTAAATGATTTTACAAAAAGTATTCATCTACCTATTAAATTCGTATAACGCAGACATTCCGTCTAAAGCAAGAATACATTTGCCAGTGCCGGTGGTAAGTATCCCAAGAATTCAAAGCAAGCTATTACCCAAGAGAGAGACAGAGAGAGAATTATGTGGGGGTATGAGTAATGAAAAGGAAGGTTATATTCGAAAGTTTCCTTGGAATTTTGCGGATGAGCGTTTTAATTGGAATCTCTAGGGAATATTTTGTAATTGGAGGCCGCGTCGGTGGATTCCGTAATTACAACGCCTGCGGAGGTTGATACCCGTATCTGCCGACTTTTGCTTAGTTCAAACATTTCACCTTAAATAACTAATTAAAGTTTAACAGATTATTTAAAGTAATTAAGTTGTAAAAATTTTGCCAATTTTAAATATTAAAATTGTAAGAAATTTAGGACAGATTATAAATCATTTTCGGCATAGCGATGTAATAATACAACTAATAAGTGTCAACTTTTTGTCGATCAACAAATCGATTTTAAAAATCTTTCGTTCTTACTATGTTTCTTTATCAGTGGACATTACTAAATTACCTTATCTCTAAGAGAATACTTGCAGTAATTTTTCGAATAGAAATGTTCCAAGTAAAGAGTTTAGTTAGCGATGCTATCGACTAACAAAGAAAGTTTTTATAGCTCAAGTTAGCTTCGGGGCGTAATCGATCCTGCTTTTCCAATTTAAGCAAACGTTGTAGAATCTTGATCAGGTAAAAAAGAATCTTGTACTACGCTTAAGTTAGATTCTTTGTACAGTTAAGTTTGAAGTCTAAGAAAGTCTAGAGTTCTAATTAATTTTCAAGGATAATTACAGAAAGTTGTAACTAATTAATATAATTTAATAGCACGGTTTTTTTTAATGTACATTAATATAATACCAAAATTTAATTTAACCCTCTAAAGGAAACATATTTCAAAAAATACCAAATCATATTTTCTTACAATCTCATGTTTAATTTAGCGTCTCGAATTCGTCCTTCCTACAACAATATAATCCTTAGCGGACTCAATACGAGCTCCATTTTATGTTTGAATTTAAATTGGTACATTTTATAATAATGCCTTTGAACGACGCCGCCGCCCTAACCCTCGGAAACTTTCTTTTTTCCCTTTTTACAATATAATTTTTCCAAATCACCATTATTTCTTTCCCTTCCCTTCTGTAACCTGTCTTAACACCCCCTAATTATTTCGCAGAAAAAAAACATGAAATTCCGTACAAATGCTTTATCTAAAGGTATTTAAAATAACGGCACATTTTAATGTCGTAATACGAACGTAAAGATTTTGATAAGAAAATGTTTGTCTTTTTTTGGTAATTTTTAATGATGCTGTGTTATTTTGTTGTCCCAAAAATGAAGTTGTTAAAACCACTGCCTATGGCCATAAAACTTCTGAAAATAAACTACAAACTTAATTAATTCTGTTACTAATTTAATATCTGCATAAACAGCTGTATATTTAATTTAATGCTAAAAATAAATTTCATTTTCAATTATCCCATAAAAATAATATCATATTTTTTTGGAAATACCTAATTTGATATACCTTCCTGTGGAAGTTGTAATGCGCATTTTTTTAAAAGACAAGCATATAAAATATAAGCTGTAAATCTCTTTTTGTATTGTATAGGAACCGCGACGTAAATTTCAATTAACGAATGCGTGTGCGCGATAGAACAGAGTGTAAGACGCGAGTCGGGCACCGCTGGGTCGTTCACCCCTGAACATCTGTTCTGATATTTTACTCGCTCACTTTATCACTGAAGTTGTACCTACTCCTACTAACAACTTATCATATCACTAATTAGAATATATTAGCGCAATTAAACTGCGTTTTGTTATCAATAAAACAACTAATAACTTTCGACTTTCAAGTTTAAGAGCATTAAAATTTTCTTACAAATTTAGATACAAGTATCTAAAATACGTTGCAATAAAAATAAAATTGGGTTCTTTTTATATTTGTCACAAATCAGTTATTTCTAAATATAATATTGATTTTGGTCAGTCAATTTCTCTTTAAAAAATCTTCGGTTCTCGTTTTATTTCTTTGATTAACTACATCATTATTAAATTTCAGTATGATTTTTATACTAAATGTTTTATCTTATAGACAATTTCTTGACTGAACTTGCCCGACGACCACCCTTTGTGATATAATAATAGGAAATGATAATACACATCTGTATCCGCCATGTTTGGCGCAGCGCGGGACGCTCTCTGATTGGTCAGGCGCGCAACATGGTCGCCGTCGGCGGATATTTTTAAAGATCTGCGCCCGAACTAACTCGTTCCGTTTTTTGAACTTGGAACAACCTGTAGGCGATCTTGCATCTCACTGTCCAATTGCATTCATCCTTTATTTGCTTTGTTATAAGGTTGAATATCCAATGTTAGTTTCAAGTTTATCTTTTAACTAACTTGATTTGAACAAGGATTAGGATATAGATTAGTATACATTTATAAAATAATCATCTTAAGCAAATTCCACTTAATGCTTAATAAATTATTCTTCGCACTACATTTTCCAATAAAAATTAAATAATACTAAAAAATTAAAATAATTAAAAATTCATTCTGATATTTAATTTAATTCATTTATTATTTTAACATACATTTAACATATCAGATTAAGAAATATACATACATAATGTATGCAAATTAAATAGGTATTATTTGAATAAAAACTTACAGTTCCGTTGTCGTACAGTTATCGTTTCGCAGTCGTACCGCGTCATGTGGATGTTTTCATACGTCGGTGCGATCGCTAGATTTACGAGGCACTTTAGCCGCTCAGCGATTCGGTACGATCAGCGGCCTCGACCGTAACTGACAATCTTTTGTCTCGTAATTCTATCGTATTAGGGCCAATGTTTTTTAATCTGGACGCTTTCAGATATTTTACGTTGTTTCAATGGAATATCAATGATTTTTTTATTCCGTTTTATTTTCCTTGAATACAAGCTAAAATAAAACAAGCAATTCGATTCTAGTATAAGAATTTTTTTTTTTAAAACCCATTCTTTATTTGGATTTAAATTTGAAAGGAGATAGGCACATTATAAAATACCATTAACTCTATTATGAAAATGAACATCGATTTTTTCTCTATTATTTAGTTCGAGCAGTTAATATTTTATAAATCTTTTAGCACAAATAATATTTAGAAGATTTTCTTTATGCAAAATTAGAAAACAAGTTTTATGTTAAATCACGAGTAGTTTTAGTTTTGTGGTAACTACTTTATTAGTCCTTGAGACTTGCTGAAGGAACAATGATATTCCAAACAAAGTCAAAAGGGTCTAGGTCTGTTGAATTTTTAAAGTAATTTATACCTATTCTTTGTACAAAGAGAGGTGTGTTTTGTTTGCAGGCTTAATGTCATTTATAAGAGAGTAACATCGTAAAGTAAACTCGAAGTGAGTTGTTTAGTCCACGTTAAGATAACGTTTCCGGTGAGTCGGAAGTTGCGGCCGCGGTATTTCCTCCATTGTTCAAAGACGAAAATGTTTATGTAGGTTCTGCTTTAAGTTATACGTAGTATCTAACCATAGATAATTTCTCTTGGCATGTCCTATTCAAAGTTTTTGTATTTTTTTATCTTATAGTTAGTATTAAAATAATTAAATCATTACCTAACATTGATAATTGTATAGGGAATAGAGGAATAAATGTACTTACGGAACATAAAATATAATTTAAAACACCTTTATCTATGAGTATTCCAAAAAGACAATAAGATAAAATAATTAAAAATGCTGCAATAAACATATTTTAAAATAATTCAAACACATACAAAAAACGGTTTTCATTCATTCATATGTTATACAAAAGTATAAACCTCTCTCGTAAACATATGACATTTGATTAAAATACTTGGGAGGTTGTAAATGAAATACTTCTACTTGATGTCACTCGCCGGGTCTAATTAAGCCGCGCACATAAGTGGTAATGTACGCACAACACGTATTAAGCTAGACCTTTGTTTAAGAGAGGTGCGGGCTTAGTCCGTGGTCCGCTTTGATATGGGGCCCTTGCCCAAGCAATTTAATAAATACCCGGCCGAAACTCGAGGGAGCTCGTTGGGCAGAGGATATTACCCACGCGGTAGAGTCGAATCACTTGCCGCGCACTAAAACACCGTTCAAATGATATTTGTCGCAGAGACGCTGTCGCTGATTGCTTTTGGTTTTAACTAAGTTAATTACGAGATTTATTAGTAAACTAATTTATAGAAATTATTCCTTAATAGCAGTTGTACAAATAGGTTGGATAATATATATTTACTGGCATAGAGTTAATATTAGTTTCGAATTTTGACTACTGAGGTTCTATTTGATATGTAATTTGTAAGTGAAAGTTTAAATACATTTCGGCCCTTACGTACTATTGTTAGTAAAACTTTGTGATTTCCACATTGTTTTATTTATTTTTAAATAACTTCTTAAATACCTATGTCTGTGTTAATTTGAATGTAACATTATAATTAAGATAAACGTAGATTTTGGTTATGTTATATTTATGCATGGTAACTAATCGTGTTAATGTTAAAAGAACCATCGCTTTCTTGATCTACTAAAAAGGATGGTAACCTATATTTCTGAACGTCATTTCCGTTTATTGCGTGGCCCAATTTCAGCGAGCAATTCATTCATATTCATGTCGACTTCGAGCTTACGCCCTTTGTTCTGTGTTACGCAACCGCTGCATTGTTACCCCTTTTTTTGTTTTTTTTTTTAATTTACTGGCCGTTGCCGCTTCTGCTGTTGAAAGCGGTGTGAAATAAAATAGGAAAAATTATCAGTATAGTAACTATATTTCTTGAAAAAGAAATTAAAACCATTTTCTTATTCTTTCAACAATCTTCTACTGTAATTATAGATTACCATCCTCCTTTTGATAGATCAAGAATTTATCAGTTTTTTTGTTCTAACATATTACACGACAAATATAACCTTAAAACATAGTCAAAATTAGTAATGTTAATTAACTTTATCCACCAAAAATGCTTTAAGAATAAAAACTAGGTAAACTTAACCTATTTTACATACTTTGTTGAACAAGTTTTCTGTGTTATATACCTTCTTCCACTTAATGTACCTAATTCAAATGAAAAATTATGATCCCGGCCGCCGTATCTCGGGATTCAAGAGAAACCCAGAAGCCTTATGAATAAAAATAAAAATATTCCAACGTTATCGCATCTGTAACGAAATGATAAAGTCCCCGCTGACTGGAGTTCTGTGGAAAATGGCCGATTTGCATACGAATGTTAATAACTTGGACTGGCTCTCAAACAGGTTTACGCTTAAAGTTTTATTTAGTCGGACCTCGCTATATAAGTAATGTAGGTAGAAATGGGAAGATAAAGTCGTTACAGTATTTTCATTTTGCATGTGAATATTTTACGAAATACTTCGGTGCTTCTCAGAGAATTTGATAACTACAAAAAACGCGTCAAAACAAAATCTGAGCTGGTTTAAAACATTAATATTTAAAAGACGCTAATTTGCTAACTTGTGCACTAAAGTCCTTGATTTTAAATGGTGATTAAAGATTAGATTAGGTTATATAAAAATATTTTGAGCCCATTTCCTTGATAAGCATCAATTGAATATTTAACAACACACACATTTATTTATACACTGATATTAATCAATTATTACGAGTATATGTTATATAAAATATTTAAAACGACATAATAATGTGTACTTAATTAGGTGTCATATTTCTTAAAATGTTATCGACTTTCAAGTTAAGGTAAATTAAAACATTTGACATCGATTTACGTACGTCTCTATCGTTTATTTAATTCGTTTCTTATGTTTATTAGTTTTTTTCTATTGAAGATTGTATTTTTTTTTGTAACTAAATTAATACTAATGAATTTATGATTTTACATCATAAATAAAATTAAAAATGTATTTAAAACTTGTTTTCTGCTTGTCCTTAATCGTCTCATTTGAAACAATCTTTATCTTAAAGAAAATATTATCAAAACTAGTGAATAAATATTAAATATTCAATCATTATTTTTTGTTCACCACTTCAATGATAGAATTCTAAATTAGTTCTAATATGGTTACAAAAGTGTCAGTAAAGGTTCAGAAGCTTTAGACAGAAGTTTATTAAAAATTATTGCAGTTTATTAACAGATTAGTTAGTTAATGATCATCATTAAATATATTGAAAAATGTTAATTAGTAAAGAACATTATTTTTCCCTAATTGAAATAAAAACAAAGAGGCGAGCGACATGCCTATGCAAATAGATATTGCATTTAAAACGATTTTATATTAAGTCACGTATAAATGGAATTTCTTTATCAACCCGACGCTAAATAGACAGGTTTTAGCATTAAAGTACACATCTAAACTGAATAAAATGTATAATTTTATGAATATATACTTTTAAAGATATCATTTGCATAATATAAATAGTTATAAACAACAAAACTGTAGATAGAATATCAGTTTTAACTAAAAGGAATTTTAAAAATTCAAAGTCATATCTTCATTAAGATTACGTCTATTTTTTTTTCAACGACACTTTATTGCATGCTAAAGATGCTGTTTTCTCCTTTTAGAATATTAATGCAGAAATTTACATTTTCTTACATTACCAAAACAGAAATGGCGCACTTCTATGAAAGCATCCCTTTATATCATCCCTATTCAGAGGGGCGAGGCCACTTCGATGGGCATTGCGTTTCCTAATGAAAACTTTAACAAAAAACGAGTTATTCTAAAAATGGTAATTCATTCTCTATAGTATTTAAAAACATAACAATGAAAAAGAAATTCCATTTGTAATTAGTATTCGTCCACGACTCTGTCCGCGGATTTAAAAAAAATAAGTAGCCTACATGTTCTTCCAGACTGTCTTCTACATGTTTACCAAATTTATTCGAAATCTGTTGAGCCTAGTTACAAACTCTAACGTCCATCTATCCATACTCTCGCATTTACAATATAAGTATCTAAGATGTATTTACAAACGTACGAGTATGTCTTGTAAGCCAAGTAGATTCTTATCTTAATCATTCTCTATATAACACTGTCCTCATTTTGCGTCTCTATAGAGCTAGGTTATTACATGTTTGGAGCAGAATAGCGTAATACAAAAATATCTATGTGTGTATTTCTGTAGAAGCATGTCGTCAGGGCTCACAAACTTCATGAATCCCAATGTTCCGGAAAATATAACAAGGCGATTTATATTCGGGGGCGGTTCGTGGCTCGCTCGTTTTTCTATCAGAGAAATCTGGCCCGAGATGAGAGCGCACCGTAAAAATATATCAAGGTAACCCTCTCGCTTATTGGAGTTATTTGTGGAATGGGAAATCTTGTTCGCCTCGCGCTACTCACTGAGGACAAAGGAATATAATACTATTTAAAACTAACTAACTATATGATTTATATACTCTTTAAAACATTAAAATTTGGTTTGTTTAACAAAGTTTAATCTAGATTAGAATGAATTTCTTATTATCTCGTTACCGTCAATACCAATGTATTTTTTGTATCTTTTTTGTTTTATATTTTAAACATTTTCATATTTATTGAGTTTCAAATAATAATCTCTAGAGTTAATGGTGGTTTTCGGTGCTAATAAGGCAATTCAAAGTATAATCATGAAAAACAGTTGCATCCTGTCAAAAGCTGGCTGCGAATGACAACCAAGGGGGTGGCGACGAAATGTTTTCTATTAGGAAAGCGGCCGCCGCGCCGAGACAAAAGGTTCGCGTTAAGGGACGCGTTATTTTTATATGAAACGACCGCTGAATAACAACACGCCGCCTTTTCTTCGTAAATATCTTAATAAAAGTTGGAATTGTGAGATTACATTCTGATCATGCGCCATCCGGCTTCCTCTTTTACTTAAACCACTGCCTAAACGTTTTCTTTCATTTGATTTACGTTTATATCTATTATAAAATTTATCTGTATTTAAAAGGATGTTCACCAATTGTTCCAAAAAACGCTTCTTGTATATTTAATCAGGATATAATGTTTAAAGAATAATCCTAATAAAATAAACTTCGTATCTGTAGAGTCCCTTTAACTTGTGCATTCATTTTAACTTAATTAGACTTTATAGAGCGTTCCTTCCCAATTTCGTTTTACACTCGTCTGACGCACGCCAAGACTTATTCATTGCAGGGAGCGCCGAGGGAGGGGCAAGGGGGGAGGGAGGGCTCCATGGCCCGAAATAGCAAATAAATGAGACGAAAATGTAAATGTAGCGCTTCAAAGATGAAAAGCCCCGCTCGCCCGTTCTTGTTAAGCTCATTGCAAATGTACCAGAATTAGGTGCGCGGCTAAAATAATTTTCAGGCCAGATGTAACGCAATGAGATACGTACCTGCCTACATTTACATAAATATTTATTCCCGCGGTACCTGCAGGCGCGTGTTTGTTTTGCCTAAACATAAAGACGCTTGCTCTACGTCGCTCGCAGCTCGCCGCTCGGCAAACACGCGACCGCGCTTTTGCGAATATTTTACGCTTCGTAATAAAATCAGACGATATACACAAATCTGCCTATTAAAGCTGAGCACCGTAAATAGTAGCAACTGTAAAAATATAACAATATATCCTGTCCTTCTCCGACATTTTTTCATCTATCATTATACCGAGTCCTTCCATACTTGGAAATAATATTTTGTAAGTGAAACACGTCTCTATCGAAAACAATGGGCCCTCAATAACCGTCGCAACTGGTCATAACAATTTTATATAATTATAATTATAAAAAATGATTTTATAAAATCTTTTGACGCTAAGAATCGCAATTTCAAAAACAAAATGTACAACACTGTTACCAAAATTAAGTAACATTTTAGACAATCTGCTAAATAAAGTCATAAAATATGGCTGGTCGTTTACCGCCGTGACGTGTGACGCCCGGCATGAGTTATGTTTCATATATTGTCCTGTGTAGTTTGTTTAATAAAAGTCCGGCAAAGACGTCGGGCGACATATGTCGCAGCGGATTATATCGAATCATTGCGGGCGGTCGAATGTACCCTCTATTTCCTCGCTTATCTTATGTTGCAATATTTTTGCAGCAACCAATTCCATTGGAACCGATTCGCTTCGTACGCTTACGACATCCAATTCTATATCAAGAATTTTACAACTCGGAAAAGATTAAAAACGATTCTTATAATGATTGCGTTCCAAATTCGAATGTCACATCGATTTCGAAATTACGGTCGATATTAAAGTACTTACAGTTTATTAAATTGCCTCGGTTAATGATTTTTATGATATGAAAATTCCGATGCAAATCACAACGATTTATACCTACATGTTCCCAGTTAACATTTGAATAAAATAATAACTCTTTAAGTATCTTGTATAACACTGTTCGACGGCAAATGATAAGATACAATCGTAAATTATTCTAAACCTTTTAAAGTCATTGTGATAGTATGAAGTGATTGAATAACGTCTCAATTCTCGTACTTTCAATTGTTTTATCAGATCGCGTGACGTCACGCAGTTAGACATCGTTGTGGGGCGTTGTACAATTACGATGTTTTAAAAAATGTACACATTTTTAGTGTAGCTTTAAGTATATCACGTCACCGAGGTTACACGGCGGGTGCAATAAAACGGGGCATAAACTGTGCAAAACAAAGAGATGCATTCATCTCCGCCCCCCTAAATATGATATGCAAGTCCATAAACGTTGTGCACTGCCATGTACATGTAGAGTATTTGAGGTTACCTACGTTGTTAGAGTCGCTACTGCCTGATCATAATGTTAGTATGATAGTACAGTATTTATTACCCTGATTATTCTAAACACATTATCAAGTCTACACATATCCGTTTAAGAATAACTATTAATGTTATGGTTTGGATAAAGTCAGATTTAAGTTATGAAATGATGAAATGAAAATATATTCTAGGTGATAGCAAATACAGTTTATTTTACGCCCTTACTGTTTTTTGCGTTTTTTTTTTCATATTTTAATCTAAATGAATCTGTCGGCTTAAAATCTTTTACATAGTAAATTAGCAGTTAGTTTTTGTATGTATTTTGTGGGATCGTGTGATTATGCGCAGCGGCACGTCCTATCGCTGAGTGCATCGTTGCATCCGTAAGGTAACGACTGACCAATGCCCCGAGATCCGAGATACAACGTTCTCAGAAGGAAAAGTACAATGCACTTGTTAATTTTTGCATGACGTTCTTGCTTTAAACACAGAGAGTAGGCATGTAAAAAAAATAATCACGAATCTAATTTTTTGTCCCAGAATCTTGAGTATTTAAATACATAACATATATTACAATACACGTATATTTAATTTATTTTTTGTTGTGCAATGTTTTTAATAAATTGTAATATCATTCATTCGTATTTTTCTCATACGAATGTTTATTTAACATCTTTATGTATTGAATCGATGAATAATTTATGGCAATGGATATAATTTCAAGAAGAGAAATGAATTAATTTGTCGAAGTGGAAAAACAAGGGCGTTCACAAATCCACTCCTGTATTCATCCGAACCCCGTAAATATTTTATTGCCCCGTAAGAAAAAAATACGCAGACAAATTACGGGGAAATATTGGGAGCGTTTTTCAATCTTATTCCTTAAGTGGTACAAACGATAAAAATAAATTTAGCGCTTGCGGGGCATTTATTGCTGAGATTTCTAGAGCTTTAGCAATCGGAGGGTTTGTGCGGTACGCCAACGCTAATGGAGCCATTAGAAGTACTGGCAGAAAATACATTTTCCAAGTACTCAAAGAAAAAAAAAATAACAAAAGAGAAAAAAATGAAATGTCGCCATTCATTTTTTTTACCTTTATTTTACATTCTTACAGATCTAGATTTAATTCCGAACAAAAACACATTAATAGTTACTTATTTAAATTGATCCACGAACTAATAAACTGCATGTAACGTGTGAAATTTAAAAACGTATTAGTCCTAAAAAAGACACGGGTGGTCCTTTTTCATGTTAAAAACTAAATTAAAAGTTTCGGCTTTACAAAGCTTACATTTCTGGCTACTTCATAGCTTATTACAACACAAGTTCGACGTATAAAAACCATGATTTTAAATGTAAAACAATTTCATAACAGTGTTCCAAAGCATCCAATTAGAGCGACGACAAATTTACGTCGACGACTTATTTATTTCTATCCTCATGTCACATATGTTATAATTTTATAACACGAAAACCAAAACCCATGGTACGTGGGCGTTTCAAAAGACATTTTATTATTATGGTTACGTAAATTATCGGTGTTGACTTTCATAATAAAAAAGACGATTGTATGACATTTCATTTTACGCACGTCGAAACAAAACAAAGAGTTTATTATTAAATCTCTACATTGTTGCGTACATAGGGAAACGAACCATTTATAGGTCGGCTGACTTTCGATGGATTTATAAGTATAGACCTGCAAGGATATCTGACCAGACGTAACTACAACAGGCCAAACTAAAATTATGACCACTCACTAGCGTCTTCATGTTAATGACAAAAAGCTGTAATTATATTATACTTTATGACATTTTCTATGCTCTTATAGAAGTTACATATTCTCTGATAGAACTAAGCTCGATTACATTGCCTCTCTCATCGGACCAGATATCCTTGTCTGACTATAATGGCTTCTGTTGTGTGGTTTAAATGTATTAACATTCAGTAGGCGTTTGTTGTCTTGATTTACTGTAGCAATGATTGTAAAAAAGTTCCTTAAAATGCCTTCAACGACTACAATGTTTGTATGTGGGTTTATATGAATATGACCAATAAAATGCAATAATTATATGCATAGGAATACAATAAAATTTATTGTAGATAAAAATATTGTTAAATAGAACATATTACTGTCAATTTATAAGACACAAATTAATATGTTTTATTGCATTGCTATATTTCCTAGTGTTTCAATATATTGATTTGTAATGTATTTAGGCTGATCACACACTATATATCCTATTGATTGTTTTACAAATTACCGTCAATACTATATATTGACGTATTATAAACTAAGAACTCTATATTAGTGCACAATCAATAATGTATTATACTGTTGTATTAATAAAGTTCAATTTGGAATTGCGAATCTCAGTAGAACGCCCCTTTCGTTGTAGGTGTTTGTGAATGATGCAAATAATGTTTCCACTATAAATGCAAATATTGACAAATATTAAGTACTGCATGGGAATATTTTTGTTTAAATTATAATACAGTTAATATTATTTGCAGGCATATTGCGAGTAAGGCTCGGGCGCGGCTTCCACGCGGTCGACCTTACTAAACAGGTGAGGCGGCGAGCGCCACACAGAACATGATACTAAGGTTTGAATTTTGAACTTTATTTTTAGAACACTATAGTGCATATTTGCATCGCATGGCAGCAACCTGGCTTCAATTGACGCTTTCGCCTATTGATTGTAATAACGTACAGACATCTTTTTTAATTGCCATTTAATAGGTTTTATAATTTAATGCACCTTCATTAAAAGTTTAGAGCCCATTAAGTTTGCAAATAAATTTAAAAAATACAAATTTAATACATAATCATATATTTACGAGGTTATGTCTACTGATACATTTGTAATGAATACATTATATAATTTCCTTAGTGTCTAAAGTTGTTAAATTATAAGTCGTAGGTACATAAAATAATTAATGTTTTGTTCCTCATAATTATATATCAGAGTAATCAATATCGGATCAAACTATTTACTCTCATATTTCATAGAGATAATTTCTCATAAATACAACCCTGTTATAAAAATATATTATTGTATATGTTGTTAAAACTTGAGTATAAAAAGCTTTTCGCTTGCATGAATTTAAGCCGTAGCTTTGGTGTTGGTTACTTTAAAGCTCAACATGAGCGAACGTAAAACTAAAAATAAGCATTTTTTTATAACGTACATAATCTCGGTCGTGCACTTCAAGTGCAGTCAGTTCTCATGAAAAATGTTCTGAGTGCAAACGATACGTTATGCAGTTTCAGAAGGTTTATCCTAAATATTCGTGAGAACGTTTTTGTAACGTCATCGACAAAATTAAATATTTTAATTGTGCATTGGGCCTACAGTATTCCATTTTTTAAATGTGTATTCGATGCCTACTTTGTAAGCAGCTATGCAACTGGCATACTGACAAAATATGAAAATACCAACTGCGCAAATGTAAACGCGAAGCAGCTAAATAAATTGTACAGATTTGGCAAACTGAAAATTATGCATTGATGAATGAATAATGACATCACAAATAGAGTTCATTTAAATTATAGTTAAATAAAATTAATAAAATAAATAAAATAGATTAAATTAAATAAAACACTACTTATTACAGTTAATGCTGCATATTTTCTTTTAATAAAATAACAACAATAAATATAAAAAGTTCAATTATTTTCGAAGCAGAAATCCATGAAGTCGTCAAATAAAGATTTAAGTAAATTTTAAAGTAATTTATTTAAATGCCAAATTAAAAGAAAATCCAAGACTTAAAAGCCATTTGTATTCACAGACCTGTCAAATTAATTCAATGCTTTAATTTACCGAATGAGTATTACAATATCAGTTAAGCAAAAAGAATACAACTTTGTAGCGGTTATTATTTCCATGACATTTTAATCTATAAAACCTAAGTTACTAACCGGGGGTTTTCATTGCCGAAGACTTCATAAAAAAACATCGTTCTCATTGTTTCTTTAAAAACTGACAAAACATGTTTTTATGTGGATGAAAACGGCATATACCTTGATGACGGTAGTGGAAATTCACTGTTACATATTAAGTGTTCACATTTTTATCAAGTAAATTATATGATAAATTAGGTATTTATGGTTATAGATCTTGCATTATGAAGGATTATCATAGATTTTAGTGTATTTTTTTCTTACTACGTCTAAAAGCCACTTAACCTTATGCATTATGGGAGTATTTTAAAGTTGGTATTTTCCACACGTTTCGCATTTTATTGAAGCTCTGCAGCTACGCTTTTACAATTCCTATTGTACTTAAACTTGAAACGTTCAGAATAATAATTTAAATCTGAAGGAATGAAGACGTAAAGTCATTTAGATTAATTAAAATCTTTAAGTAAACATTTGCTTATATATTACTTATAACTATACTGAATTCAAACTATGACTTACATAGTTTCTATTTCCTACGCGTAATCGGAAGTTCATTTAACGATAACGGATTAAGGTTTCCTTTAAAGATATCCGAACAAACCTTTCAATCCATTTACGCAGCTATATACCGACCTTCCCTTTATAGTGAGTCGTTTACCCGTGGAAATTTCTTCGTCGCATGAAACCTTTTCACGCAAAAGCAACATAGAACGCCATAGAAATTTTAATTCATCGATCGAGCCTTATATCGGAGAAGCGATCAATTCCGGGCCAAACGTCGAATCACAATATGTGTCCTTGAAGATAACATCGGGCCTGCGGGAGTGGATCGAATACTAAGTGATTGAGACCACCGACCGATCGATCACCAAATGTGTGAATATCAACGAACTATTTCCAGTATGGGCCTGGGAAAATATAATGTCTGTTATATGTAGATGAGATGATGCGTAATGTTGGTCCTTATTGCATTTTATTACAGCTTAAAATTGTATGCTTGTTTATCATTACTTGTGTGGGCCGTTTAAGATCTCTCTTCCGTAGTTCTTGAATGATTTTTAAATCAATGTATGCAATAAATGGATATATTATTTAAATCGTTGTACTTTATCTTTCTTCAGTATTATAAACTCTTTTTTAAGATACATTCGTGGGTATAATTTAAGTTTTATAGTTGCCTAAAATACATAGATTCTTTTGATTTGACACTAATACTATCGATAATTCTAACGTATATCGTAAAAGATTTTTTTCCTTTAAGCCACTCCTGGCTGTTATAATATAACTAATACTTAAGACAAGGCGTGGCAAGTTATTTCAAACTATCCTTTGCTCTATTTATGAACAGTAATAATACATTTACAGTTTTAGATGTACGATAATAATTGATGTGGTATTAACAACATTTCTTCAACAGTAAGACTAGGGCTGGACAATCGCCGAGCAGTCGCTAAATCGCAGTTAGAATTGCAAATGAATCGGCCGTTTTCTCTCGCGTCGTAAAGCCTGGGATATGATCCAGTCAGTTCTCGCGCCATTAAACTCTCGGACTTACTCCCACTCCCTATCACAATTACTGTAAATATGTCTTTATGTCGCGTAAACAGATCGATCCGCACGCCATTTTGCAGTATGTAAGCTACCGTGTCTTTATATAAATGCTGACAGATAGACGAGAACATGCGTATATTTATATCTGCATATTTCCTCAAGAAATACACGTAACGCAAGAATGAATTTAAAAGTCTAATAATATCTAAAATATCGTTATCTTGGAGCTACAAAAATGTTTATAAAATACTTGCTACAAACACGTACTTATAGTAGGAATTATCATGGTAAAAATTCATTCTACGTCTGCTCGACGATTATCTAGGAGTAGAGTGCAAATAAATAATACCACACAGAGTTGATACCGAAATGGACCATTTTGTTCAACCAACCGTGGGAGAGTCCACTGACTTAAATACTTACTTGTGGCTTAGATAACAAGACTTGACAGATTACAAGCGTCCAAACTCGTCCTGTCACCAGAACTATTGAAATACTTTAACCACCATTATAATATGACCCGCGTGGGTTCCCTTATTGGTTCTCGATATTTACCTAACACTAGTGTGATATGCGTAGGGGTAGATCTAATTAAAATGGTGCTCGATAGCCAAACGCGGCCTGTGCTTTGAGATTGAGTCGTAAAAACGTCGAGTCGAGTGCCCCGCGCCATCGCCACGCTTTTCTATTCACTCGTACAGAACTAAAAAGGAACAAAAAAGTTAACGAAACGCCCGGATTACGATTCCCGATAGGAGTTCCAAGTTGGAATGGATATAAACTTAAATGAATGTCGACAAAGTTTGATACGACTCAAGTTTTGCCGACTTAAGTAAACTCGTTTTGCTCTGTGCGATGCTCATGTAACTCTTTATAAATCCCTCAACTACTCTGAAGTTCGTTTGTTTTTCATACTTTTGCTATTTCTCTTTTTGTGTCATGATGATTTTTTTAATTATATTACTCCAGGAATTTCTATAACAGCTAACAGCTGTTTTGTTACCAGCAACAGCAATTTAAAATTTTCAATAAATGCATTATAAAAACCATGTAAAAAACATTAAATACTATTATTCTATTTGCAACTTTATTTAACTGAAGTTTTTGGCGGGACATTAAGCTATCCTGTATAACTTTAAATGATTACTAAATAACTGCAACTTACGTGATTGTTACATAACAGAAGAGCATTTACGAGCGTCGACACGTCCCCGCTAAGGCAATGATCGTTAACCAAAAAATGCCTGTAAACATGTTTTTTTCGCGTTCGAATATAAGTGGGCCGGTGCGTTCCACACCCCGAATAGAAAAAAAAGCCGTGGCATTCGGCGCAAATCACCTATTTTATGTAAACTTCGTGACTATGCGCCGTATCGAATGACTTAAAAAGGATTTATTTATGTTCCTATCGTTACGAACTAAGGCTAGGAAATAAAACAGCGGAACTTTTGTCAATGAGATGGCAGTGGGTGGAGCTGTGGCTAAAATAAGACCAGTAATGCGTACACAGGAATTAACATCCTATGATGATTTACTATTCCAGTGGCTTGTTAGTCACGTCATTCCAGACACCCTCTGATACTATTTTTAAAATAAAAAAAACTTAAACCATAAATTAATCTTTGTTCATCAACAAAGTTTATTCTTGTACTATTAAACAAGATCATATCTCAATCATAAAAACTAGGAAATATCTATGTTCTGATATGCACAACTTAATTGCAAATATTTAATGCTTCGTAAATTAAGTAAAAATTGTAAATTACTTCTGACATTAATATAGCAGTTAAATAGAGGAATAAATTACAATTTCCCGTCAAACCTCACAACCTGCATACGGTTTCAAACACACCTGACTGTGACGAAATTTATTTCCCTTTATTGTGCGGCGTTGGTCAATTATAGATACATTTTTTACATTTCGTATATCATTTTACGGGTTACTTATTTTTGTATTCGCGTTATATAGAAATCTGAGCGTCGGTGGCTCAGTGGTTAAGGCTCTTGAATTGTAATCTGCAGGTCTTGGGTTCGAATCCAGCCATGTACCAATGTGATTTTCGATTTTTCAAATTTTCATATGTACATAGCAACCTACACATATTGGCGAAGAAATTCAAAGATATGTGTGAAGTCAACCAACCCGCACTGGGCCAGCGTGGTTGACTATGGCCTAGTCACCCCTTACTTTAGGGTAGGCTCCGAGCCCCTCTGTGAACTGGTGATGGTAATGGTTATATAGAAAAAAAATTTTTCAAATTCAAATTGAGTATTTTATCTTGCGAATAGGTCTACATACGTTATCCTTTACATCCAATAAAATGAAAGAGAAATTCACGTTTCTAATGCCCATTGGGGTCTTTTAAAGTGAACGTCCGAAATTTGTTATGAAATGTTTAATTTGTTTACAGGCTGCCGTGCCCGTTCACACAGACGTCGCTAGCGAGTTTACGACAAGGTGAATATAATTGAATTATGTTTTCATATTTTTAACTAAATTAATGTTATATTTTAGTGTACAAAATGTTTTATTGTTCAGTAATTTTGTCTCGGTTAAAAAAATAATGTCTACGAAGCACCCACTAGTGTCTCTAAACGTAGAACAAGTTAAAATGTGTTTGTATAAGCACAAATAAAGATTTTTTTTTACACGATGATCAAACCTGATAATCGGCCAGATAAATTATTTATACGAAACCTACGCTATTGTTTTCATTTATCCGCGATATTTATTTTTAGTCCGGTAAAATCTTTAGTTCTCCCTGAAACAGTAACCTACACTTTATATAAATAATGTTATATACGCGATTATAACTCGTGACTGAAAATATATGTACACAAAATGTATACATTATCCGAACGTTTGCGCAACTCGCGCACATGTCGGAGATAAGAAAGCGTACTTTTATTTACGTGCGCGATGTATGGCCGACCATTGGCCTGGAGAGTTTCCTAACGTAAATATTTATAGACGGGCCCCGGCTCAGGCGCACACTTGTCTGTGTGTTTGTTTGTGTCATTCAACGCCCGCCGCCGCCACGCCGCGTCGCCGCGCCGCCCGGACCATCGGGTGTAATGTTACTCTCCCCACAAAGCATCGAGGCTTCCTTATTAGCTGCAGTCTTAAAACAAGATGAACATTGACAAAAAGTAAACAAACTGCTTACTCTTATTAATATTAACTAGGTATTGCTCGCGACTTCATCCCCGTGACATTAAAAAAAATAATAAAAAACGTTACTGATGACGGAACTTTTTAATGGTGAAAGATTTGTTGAAGTCGGCCCACTAGTTTTTGAGTTATTCCAATACATACAAAAAAAATGTTATACAAATCTTTTCTCTTTATCATGTTAGGATTAAGATTTTATTTTTAAAATTAAATCTTAAGCCAATCAAATAAAAACAAAAACAGTAGTCACGTATTGAGATTCATTATCTCCTTCCCATTTACATAGTTATCATGATTCTGTTGACCATCGTAGCCTATCACGTACAAAGGTTGACAAATATATTGCAGAACAAACTAAAAATTCAGTTCAGATTCAGTGACAAATAGTTTATTCAATGACTCACAGCTCGATTGCAGAAACAGCCATCCAAAGCGCCTAATCCTGCTTAATAATTTCGTTAACACGTCCATAGCTTGCAAATTTATCGCTTACAATTCAAACAACCATTGTCGTTCAATAATTACTCGATTTGTATAGAAAGGGTGGGAAATTAGCTTTTTGTATACAATGATCGCATATTTTATTTCCACAATTCGGTTTCAATTAACATAATGCCCGTTGTAAAGCTTTCAGACGACTTGTTAACACGAATGTTAGCATTACTTAGCGAGTTATGTGCTTTTCTTTTGTTATCCTGATGCGTTTTATGACCGTGTCTTGAGTAAACAGAACATCGCGTTGTATAGGTGTGAAATATTGTAAGTAGATATATTGTATTGTTCATTTTAACTCCTCGAGCGAATGAAATAAGGGGCGTCGCGTACTTCTTAGGGACATTGGCGTGGGGACTTCACGGAATTGTTGTCAGCGTCAAAGAGGTTAGTCTAACCTCGGAGAGTTAAATGCAGGTGAAAAATATATACTTTCGAAAGTGAAAATGAAAGTCACTAGTCCGCGACCTTGCCATTGACATAAAATGACATAATCTGCGTATTACCTAGGATTATTTGTGGTGAAATTAACAGACGATAAAATTAAGTTTATACTCACAATAAAACGTGAGTGAGTTGCCGTCATAAAGTCTCGCGTTTTTTATTGGTGGCAACTCGGCGATGGTCGAGTGACGCTTGCAGTTTGGTTAAACGGCAGTTTATGGCTATTTTGCCTCCATTAATCGCTTTACTACGCACCCACGCCTCCGACACAGCGATACAACCCTTCGGGACCGAGAACACAAACCTCTCTACTACTTAAATCATTTTCATAATAAGAAAAAAAAATTGTTTTTAATTTAAAAAGAAACACATAACAAGGAAAAGAAACACAAAACAAGTAGAAAATTTTTAAATAATGATTTTAATGGAAGCTCCTTAATTTTGTTGTAATTTAGTGTTTTATTTTTCTAATATAGCAAATAAAACAATAGTATAG
>NW_013525513.1:4089925-4101391 GCF_000836215.1 Papilio polytes
CGTACGGTCTTCGGAACTACGCGCCCGAGACGGTGTCCAGCGCACCGTACCCACCGCCCAGTGGACTACCTGGTTAGTACCTGTTCAATTAAACTATGCTGTTCTCATTGCTCCTCAAACCCGACCCTTACATTATTAACGTCCGATCGTGATCGTACTGTATGTAATCTTTTAACTTATCGCTTCTCTGACGTGTACTACACACACTTTACAAGTCTATAGAATTTGTAAACAAATGACTTTAGTTTACCAACTCAATTCTAGTGGTCGGGTTCGAGGCCATGATTTCTTAGAGTTTGAGATTGTATTTAGTTGTGTAATTAGTATATTTCTAATTAGTCTAAGTTTTATTTGAAAACTTTTGAAGTAATGTTTCTATGGGTTTATCAACCTTGACCCACTTAGTTGTCAGCCTTTGGTCCCTAGATGGCGGTGTCATGCGGCACACAGCGGCGCGGCGTTCCATGTGTGCGTGGCGCACACCAGCGTACTCGCTCTCGCCGCGCTCTGTGCGCCAGTGAGGGTGTCATTATCAGTAATGCACTGCACACTCACGTCCTTAGAATTATTTTCTTTTGGAAAACCTGAATCGTTACATCTTCGAATATTTCTACATTTTTGCCTATTTTTTGTTGTTATCCTCGCAATCTCGTTCTCGTTCGTTTCGTAATTTTAATTTTACTGTTAATAAAAATAATATGTACGCTATCGTACATACGTAAAATGAAGATTAAATGGATTTTACTTTATTCTGTGAAAAAATAGAAGTTGAAATATTAAAAAATAAAGTAAATTAAATATAAGAAAGTTGTTATAAACCTCTGCAAAACATCGCGGAAGTAATGTTATTATTACAGTCGAACGTCCGTCTGAGTAACGTAAACATGGCGTGTTGTAACCTTCATGTAATCTTCCAAAACTTCCCTTGAGCAGCGAGCCAACGCTCCAATCATAACATTTTCCCACAGACCACCATAAATCTGATGAATGAACGAAACACGTGCTACGAATGTTTAAAAACGAACCGTAAGCACCGTTTTATAGGCAATGTAAAACGGCGCTATACAACCAACAATAAATTAAAGTTTACGTAAAATAAAGCGCCAATAAAAATGTATAACTAATAAATAAACACGATACCTGAACGTTAAAACAATAAACTGATCTCTCAGTAGTGGCAATAAACCAAATATTGCCACAATAAACACATTATAAGCTGATGAGGCGATAAAAAATGGTAGAGGAAGCGCCCGGAGGCTCGCCGGCTAGGTCGGTGCATAAGATTCACTCGTAGATGTATATCACTTTTATGATATCGTAAAACCGCGGCGACGTCAGACATGCAATAATACTGGTTGCCTCCCCAAATCGCGCTAGTAAGTAGTAATTACGAAACTAAAAGCGTCATGTCAATATGAGAGCAATAAAAACACTCCATTCATAAAGCCGCGTCGCTAGTTCGTTTTCGATCGCCGCCTGACCATAAAGATGGCTTTATCGCGCTTCTGCAATGCCAGAGGTGTAACTTGACATAATTTTGCGTAAAACGCGTATATAATGGCCCATTAAAGGGAAACAATTGTAGAAAAAGTTGTACCTGTTACCTGTGGGGCTCGCGGCGTTATTATTGTGTTTATAGCTCGAATCGGGTTGACATTGACTTTGATTTCTGTATTTATTGCTTTTAACTGTTATATAATTATTATGATTAGCTAATGTTTACTAACTTTACGGTCACATAAATACTTAACTTTCTTGAATAGATCTTATATACGCGCTGCTATTTCTGTGATTCCCTTACATTATCAATACGCAACAAATAAACGAAAATAAGCCATTTCATAAACATGAAATGCTCTTAAACGATTTTATATTCAAATTTCAACTCTATTACAAAGACATAAGAACTGTCTTGCTGTTTATGATAGAATTTTCTCAGAATGGAGCAAACCCGTGTACGAATAGGTACGTTTTTATGAGCGAAGACAACCGCACTTTTACTGCCACTGATCGCTACCTTTTTTATAATTGACATCTTCGCTTGTCTTTACACTTTTATGACACTAATTGCTTCTTAAACGTAACAAATAAGAGTTTGAAAGCAAGTTTGCGTTAATAACTTTTTTAAATACTTGACTTTTTAAAGTCATAGAGATTTGTCAACGAAACCGTTTAACTATTTATAAAACAAAATCTATAGATTTTAATAATTTGTTTCTGTTAGGTTTCACATTTAAATGTTCTATAACCTAACTTTAAACTGTCGTGGTTTTTACAATTATAATGTTCGTAAGATACGGGTTTCTTACCACGATTTGGTTGTTTTAGCTACCGATATTTCCCGATAAAAAGTAAGAAACCCGTATCTTACGAGCATTATATAATTCTATAATCCATTTACAAAGAAGTTTTATTTAAATGAAAATTTTTTAGGTTAGATGAAACATGTAACATTCAAGGCTCAACCGGACACAATAATTTCATTTGAAGTCCGCAGCGAAACTGACGCTCGTTCCAACTTGCAAGTTATATTTGTTTCACGAAGTTTCAGAGAACATTCCGCGAACTCTACAGTAACCGCTTGTGCTACAATATTATTCTGTATTAAGAAAAGAAGCTAAACAATTCTAATGTCAGACTTGATTTCTTATTCGTAATCTTGTTTTCAGTTGCTTATTATTTTATAATATTAAAAGCTGAATAGTGAAACGATGTTTAAATATCCAACAGCATCTTAAATGATAAGACCACGCTTTAAATAAAATCCCATTAAAATTTTAGCGGTAGTCAGATTGTAAGCGACGCTTACTAAGCGAAGCGTTTAAAATTCGTTTCAGATTGTGGTCCTAACAAATACAAGCCAAAATATTAAAAAAAATACATTAAACTATTTGTATAAATTAAAAGCAGTATAAATCAAAATGTGACATACATTTTGATTTACGAATTTATGAAATGAAACACGTTTTAAGAGTAATTAATCACATCAATAAAAACTGATTTATTAAACAACATTAAAACGGTTCAGAGTAAAAAAATATTTCAAGGTGAGGCAACGCAATTCTGATGTTGCGGTAGGGCAGTTTTATGTTACGCTTAGATATCTAATGGACATGAATACTACGACGGGTCATTCTAAACGGGCATGTAAACCGTAGGGTCTACTTACAGCTTAACTTATAATTTAGGGTTGAGAGGGTTTTGAGTGCCACTTATACTTTGTTTCTTAATGTGGTGAAATAATTAAAGTAAAAAAAATATTAATTACCATTTAAACAGACTCCTAAATTCTCAACTGAGATTTTTTATTCTTAGTGTTAATGAGTAAACGAGCACAAGTTACAACAGAGCAGTTGAATTTAATGTCTTATCCGTCTTCATCTGCGAAGCTCTAAGCTCCTTACTACAGGCTCTATTCGTAAAAACATTGAATAGTTTGTCGTCTCGTTCAGACAATGCCGTGTCTATTTCGCAACATTCGCTGTACCGTTTTGAATAATAGGAAATGGTGCAGTGTGCGGACTGCATCGAATATCGAGACTGTTGCGGACCTCGCATACAAAGTCAGCCGATGATCTCATCAAAAGGACCGCTCACATAAACCGCGCGGCGTGTTACTTCTATCGCCTCGACCTGCGATTATTTCTCTTTAGCTTCGCATAGAAATTGCTAGTTAACTACCTGTTCTGCTGCGCTGCTGCGATTCGGGTTTCAAGGTTATTGTAATTAAAATTTATGGTTTTGTACTCTGTTATTGTTTAGCTCAGTATTCTTTAGCCGCGAATGGATAGGTTAATTGTAAATTATATACTTCACAATAAACAGTAGTTGGTTGAATGTCTTCATGAATAATTGATATTTACTGAAACTTTGATGAATATTTGAAAAATAAGTGTTAAATATCCTTTATTTGTTTGTCCAGGTTCCTTGTCGATGTCGGTGGGCGTCGGCGTAGGCTGCGGCTCCTCGAACCCCTTGGACTGGACCGGGCAGGTGACAGTGCGCAAAAAACGCAAACCCTACTCCAAATTCCAGACTCTCGAGTTGGAAAAAGAGTTCCTCTTCAACGCCTACGTGTCTAAACAGAAGCGGTGGGAGCTTGCGAGGAATTTGAACCTGACAGAGAGACAAGTCAAGATATGGTTCCAGAACAGACGAATGAAGAACAAGAAGAATTCGCAGCGACAAGCGGCGCAGGCAGCACAGAATAATAATAACAATTCAAATGCGAATAACCACAATCACCACGGCGGGCACCACCATGCGCCTCATCATGTCGCGCTGCACCATGCACCGCCCGCCAAGCATCATCAGTGACCCGCGCCCTTCTCTGGGACCTACCCGCTGCACCACGGTATAGCCAGTTAAATGCGAGGACAGATGTAGTGTTGTGTCACGCAGGTACTTAAAGGTTCCGAGGTTTTGTTCGTGTCCGGAGTGAACGTTGCTATGCCGCTTCGTACGTAAAGACAACGAGTCCCAGAGAATCTCAAAGTAATATTTATCGTGCTGTCGGTTTGTGTATAGTGTTAATGACGAATTGTTCTTGTAACTGTAACGAGACTTAGTACGTGAGCAGATAACGATTCCTGATATTATTAATATCTAGTTATAGAACGCTGATTATGTATTTTGAAAAATTATTTAAGTAAATATAAATGTAAAATTAAAGACGTCACCGATGGATTGTAGATCCTAGATAGTTTGTCGCGAAGGGATTTCTTGTAATATATTATCTGAGACTGCTTTACCGTTTTATTTGTATGCTGTTCGGACGGTGGTATAGTCTTTAACCAGTTAACTTTTATTTTTGTTACCAAATTGTTGAATTACTCGGGTCGCTTTGGTGGCAGTTATAGATATGTTTGCAGCTTGTACGTTGTCCACAGACAAACTCTATCTCAGTTGCTGGCAACATATTGTTTATTTTACATTAATGACAGTGATTGCAGCCCGCATTATGATCAAATATTTATTACTGTTTAATTTCTTATCTCGTAAATCGTAAATTTTGTTATTTTAAATTATGTATTTCTGTCAAAGCTTTAACTCGGTTCCAGTAGTTACATTAAGTTACTGTTATGACTATTTTGAAAATATTGAAGTTGATGTTATAATCAATGTATAATTAGGTAATATGGGCAAGTGCATTAATATTGTCCTCTATTGACTCATTGTACTGTTCGCTTAAGCCTGTCTATTGCGTTTATATTTTTTTTTTGTTTTAGTTGAATATTTTATTATTTATTTATACACGAGTATAGTTACAGTATATGAACTTCTTCCATTTATATCTCTTTCTTAATACATCGAATTTTAAATCTTAGACTTACTGTGTACAGATTGTATGTCGTTTTTTTAAGTAGACAAAAATGTTTAGAGGTGGAAAATATATCTGTCTCGCTTAGATTACTCTTACTACTCCCACTTCTTTCCTACTTCATATATTTATGTAATGAATGTCTCATTGTAAGCAGTAGTTAACTCTCATTTAATTCATTGAAACTGTATTCCATAACGTTACAAATAAAATGTTTTGTACAAAATGGCGACCTCGTCTAGTTGACCGAATTTCTACATAAGTGCAAATCAATTTAAATTGTCAGAAAAACTTGTGTAAACAAAACAATATTTTATTTTTATAAACAACAATTTTCATACAGTCTAGTAGGAAAGAAAATTCTAGTGTTACATTCATAGTCCTTAGATGTGGCTTTGTTCGATAATGGATAGATATTCGGAAATTTGTAATTGTAAATAACTTAGACGATGTATTAAAGCCGTAAGTAATTATGTTTTACAAAAGTTATCTAAATTATTTAAAATTAATCGAAAATGGTCACTGCGAAAGCGATTTAAAATGTCTGAAAAGCCATATGAATATAGAATCGCCACTTTTTAGTACACATTTACCTTCAAATGTTACATTCTCTTTAGGAATTTTTTAGTAATTTTTTTTATTAAATACTGAAATGATTGCTTCAATTGTTTCAAATGATTGTTATAGTTTCCTTGGTATTTTATTCATCTGTATAAATTTAAAATTCCCGCCTTTTAAAATGGTTTCGTTCAATACATTGTAATGTAGAATGTGCAAAATGAGAGAATAACTTAAAGAAGGTAATGTTACTAATTGGCAGAGTACTTATTGGTTGTATGCATTGATAGTTAGGAGGTAGCTTTTCAGACTATAATCCGCTTCCTTAAGAATTTTCATGTTTCAGTAGTTTACTTATAGAACCATACTTACCTAATCTATATGTAATAATTAAAGGTCTCGTAATTATTATTGTACAGATAAATTAATGTAGTTAATTACACGCCAGAAAAAATGTGAGGTTTTTGTTAAGTATAATGTATAATTTTAAATGAATGTGCTCTCAGTTTTATGACGAATTTAGAAAAGAATGTATGAAAGGGAAAAAGATTAAATATTTCGTCGTGTCTTGGTTTCTTTTAATTTTTACCTTTATGATGTGATTATATTTCTTTTATACTGTTATGGATAATGTTAGAAAATTCATTGTCAAATTATCATTGAACTGTAATTAAAAATGTCAATTTTATACCAGAAAAATAAAATGAAGAAAACGCCGTAAAATGTGCTACACTAAAAACGTTAATTATATCTTATTAAAAATTTGATAAGAAACACAATTTAAATGTTCTTCAACAGCAAGTATTGTCTATAATACTTTATCTTCCCCACGCCTGAATTCATTCATAAAACCCATCAAATCATGATTGGAGACCTAAATCACAATTACTATAATACGTGAGAGAAAGCTTCAGACATTTCCTTACTGGAACAATGAGATCGAGTTATGCGAAATTAGACTCTACCCTATAGACATAAGGTAGAATTTAAAATGCACTATGGTTGCATATTCCACAATATGTCCACGAATACAATAAGACACAGACAGAAATAACCGCTTACCTACGCATGTGATTTATTCATTCTTAAGTCCCTGAAGTGGAACCACCAACTGTTCGAGGGCCTCATTACGCAGTGTATGAAGGAGGATCTATAAATCATAATTAAACTTATTGCTTTGCTTATGTATAAGTCATGAGAAGGTAGTTTGTATCTTACGCATAAAACTAATACAAACAGAATGTAAGCTTATTAAAAGTAACGCAGCTTTTGTTATGTCGTAAAGTAAAAACTTGAATACCAATATTGCTATTGTAAAGATCATTATTAAGTATACTAGAGAGAAACCTTAGTCGTTTTGTCATTAAAACAACATTTTTTTCAGTAATAATTACCAAGTCTAACCCTTTGTAATTTATAAAAGGTCTACGAGCGAGTATCCACAATTATAACCATCTTTTTATTAAGTGAAAACAACATTTCCACCAGGTTTTCAATGCTGGAAGTCGTCCAATACGATAATCGCTGTATTTATTTTATTTTTTTAATTACTTCCTCGCACATGCTTTAAAGTTTTCTGCATGTTCTATTTAGAATATGCTAACATGCATCTAAACGCAATCAGCAAGTTTGCGTCATTTTCTCTCGTAGCGTGATCCTTAACGAATCGTCGTTAATAGCAGCTACGTGCTAATGCAACCGTTTTTCTTACAATACGGATGCTGTCATAGGGCCTCATTGTTTACAGAAAGAAGTAATTCTATTGTCTATTGACATTCAACGTTACATGTTTCTTACACAGTATTAGAACCGAGTTTAAAATTAAATATATATTTTTTTAAATCCATCCCAAAGCCTAGCTGATGCATCAAATAGTATGTATAACTAATTGTCGCTTACAACACCGTCCGTGTAGACTTAAAAAAAATAAAGTAGCCTATGTATTCTACTACACTATGCTCTACATCTATGCCAAATTGCATCGTGATCAGTTCAGCAGTTTAGCCTAAGAACTCTAACGAACATCCATCCATTCTCCCAAACTATTGGATAATATTTGGATGATTATTATATACCTATCTACATTTAGCCAGTATGAAAATATAGATATCGAGCTGAGCTGCTGAGTCTCTACCATTGGTGATGTTATGTTATCTTGGTAAGTATGGTAGAGGTCGCTATGCATCTTTGGATTACTTTATTCGAAGCTAACTCTGGTTCTGTAGTTTCTAAAAGAAATACTGACTGAAGAGCAACTGTTTAAGTTTATTGTAAAACACTCTATGCCAAAAATAAAATAAAAAAATCATACTTAGTTTATAAAATATGTGTTTTATAAATTAATTTCTCGTAGAGCCTAAATATTTAACTAGAGCCGACATTTTTTAACACCGCCATCTATCGACAACTTTATGGCAGGAGAAAGATGCTTCAAGGTGTATTTTGTAGCAAAACGTCCATTCTCGGAACGTTTTTCAAATGTTACGATTTCAAAACTTTTTACAAATTTGTCTATTAAATTTTGATTTACCAAATGTCTCAGAAGAAATTATCAAGATGTCCTTTTAGCAAAAATAACAGTATAACATAATTACTAGTATAAATCAAAAAGTTAGAGCCTATAGTCGAAAATATGATTCATGGGTGGCGCCACTGAGACGTGTAAATCGTAAAGAATGTTTAAAATAAACAATTGGATTACACATTTACATCGAAGCTTTTATACAAACGCACAATTCTATTGATTTTATTTATTTATTTGAACTGAAAGACGTTTGCATCTCAAAATGACATCCATCTATATACGAAAAAGAATCCAAAAGTTACAGTTACATATTGTAAGCAGGTTTGTACTAAACAGAAGTAATTTTGATTACAAGTATATTTAGAAGAACGTGGAACGCAAATAGAGTGACCATTATATTTTATAAAATCTGAGACGATTCCTATAAGAATACGAGTAAAAAGCGACCCACAGCTTATCTTAGATTGCGTTATGTTGTCAACTGCGTCTAAGGTCTTTATGGGCAAGAGTTTTTCCTGTATTCATTTACACACATCCTTGTATATTCTGACCCATAAGTGATGCAAAGTTCAAGGTATCAAGGTCGATTTAATAAAACAAGCAATAATAGTATTTCAATTTTATTATAATTACCACCTTTGTCATTTATCGTAATTACTAAGGTAAAACGATATTACTATTTAATAAAATTATAAAATAAATAAAATTTCTACTAACTAAAATAAATATACTGGCTTTTTTGAGTAGCAAGGAGAGCATTCCTTCGCGTTTTGAGATGTCTCTATGTCTTTGTTATTAGTAAAAATTAAAAGTGGAAATTAAACATTTTTGGTAGCGCAATTTATTTGTTTACTTCAGCACCAAATTATAAAAAAGAAACATTTTAAAAAAGAATAATCTTTTAAGATGCGTCTGAATAAATTTTCAATTAGCTGTAAGATTTTTTTACGATCTTGTGGTTATTTTTTTCAACGATAATTGTACAAAGTATTCGAAGTCAACAGCTACATACCGGTTTTACTGGAATCGTGCCGCCTCCTCTCTCATTAGCATATAAATGATTTCAATCGAGACAACTCTATACAATACAACTATATCAAGACCCCTCCTGTTTTCATATTACAATATTCCTACATAGTATCTTGAAAGTAGAGAGGTGGTAAAAGTACAACTTGCGTATCAAATAAAATTGGACGGTATACCAACGTTTTGTTGTTATTGGTCAAAGACACGTTACCAGCTCTTAGTATACCGCCGCACTCGATTTCATCTCGATTATCGCGATGAAATATCGATAATAATTTTCACTTCTGAATGCGTACTGATAAATTAAGCATTGATATTTGAAGCAACATTGTAAACTCAGCCCGTATATAAAGTGAATACGCTGCTGGCGCAATGAAATCAACAGTTTAATGTTATTGGATATCGAGTTATATCCCGTCTGCTCGTTAATATTCAAATTTCTGTTACCTTTATACATATATACTGGATTAAATTATCTTCAAACCGTTCATTGTAGTTATACTTATGAATAATCTGTTGAAATTATAGTACAAACACGACCGTTCAAATGTATTGGTTAATGGCGACATCTAGTGACAACGCTGAGTTATTTATGTACAGAGCAGAGCCAAACGTTTACCGACTTATTGCAGCTTAAACTTGTGAATATGTATTCATTTTAAAACGAAATGTAACTAAGCATTGGGTATTTGGATATACTTTTAATAATAAAAAATACATTTAATTATTTAAATTGTATCTATTGAAGTAACTTAAGTGCCTATCATATGGTTCTAAATAGAGTTCAACGACTTAAGTTACCTAAGCACATAAGATGATGATTGATCGAAATAGTCAAATTTTACTTCCTAATACGTTACTATAAAAAAAAATATAAACAATAAGCTACATTTACTACAAACTATACTGTGTGCAAAAAAAGCTATAAAGATTTATTTATTAAAACGGAGGAGTGTATCAAAAATAGCTTAAAATTCTGCGCGTAAAGATCACAACTCTTAAAAATAAAACACAACTCATTTTATATATTTAAATTCGATTGAATTTTGCTAATCACAACAAATAAGGTGTTATAAAATAAAACTACATAGGTTATCTAATTTCGAAGACCTGAAGCATTTTATTTTTCTTAAACGGTATTAAAACGTTGAAAGGCATTGAAGGAATAAAATATGACGCGATCCAACCCTTACTACTCGGTTGCATCGTTTATTTAATGCTTCGTTATACGCACACTGTAACAAATATATGAAGATAAACTTTAAGCTTATCGACGAATTAATAAAAAAACGCATCATACAATATACGAGGATTTAAATTTTAAATTAACGATAATAGGATCAATAAGAAAATTCTAACGCAGTTTAATCCGAAAAAGGTAAAAGTTGAACATGAATTAAAACAGCATTTTTGGACTTGTTTTCAATAAATTGAATGTCGTTTTTTAATTTAGGAACGATATCGGTAGGTTACTTTAATGACGAACATTTAAAATGTAGGATTCTTATTCGCCGCCAATTTTTCTCTGACAAAGTAAGCTTTCGTTTGTTTTTCAATTTTGATATAAAATATGTTAGGATCATTTAATTAGAATAAATATCTATACTCATGTATAACTTCAATCAAGATCTTTATATTGGTATGAAATGCTTAACCTCAGTGTTCTCGCCGCTTGTTTGCCCCCTTTTATTAAAAAATACCTATTTTCTGCAGTTATAATATTTATTCAGATAAGGGAAATATGTGATCTAAAAGAACGCTACAGTTTAGTATTCTGTGGATAGTTCTATATAACGATGGTCTAATGCGTTATTTTTGGATTTAAAAGGCTCTATGAGTAGTGTGATCTTTTAAAACTTCCCGCTATTATAATTTGGTATTAAGTAGCAACCAACAAGAAAGAAGTATCTACAATATTTATTTTTATACAATTACTCATTTTTAGAAAAAAATCCCCGTATACCATTGACAGGAAGGGCGCGGAAATTTCTCTGTAACCGTTTATCAGATAATGTAATTATGTACTGAGTGTAACGGG
>NW_013525513.1:4101522-4182703 GCF_000836215.1 Papilio polytes
TGATTCCTATTTTATAACTCAATTATCTCGGTTATTTAAGAATCGTTCGAGATTTGTTAAATCTGAGCATTTTAGGAAATAAATGCACGATAGTTTCTCATAGTTCATATAACGCTTGTTTAAAATTTAGAAAATAGTTTGGGATATTTGGTAATATTAAGTACTCATAATTGGAAGTTGCAATTTATAATCTAATGTCATAATTAATATTTGGTAGTCATTTAGTAGGTATTTTATGTTTGATGTTTTAAAGCGTCTTCCCGACTTACTTATTTTAAGGAATTTTAAATAACAAACTGTATTTTTATGTAACAATACGATGTCGATACATTTTATTTTCAAATTATGAAAAGGAAAATATTTTATTTAACTTAATTTTTTTGATTTTATTGATTAAAATTAATCAAAAAAGGTTCATTTTAGAATTACCATCATTGTACCAAAAGTTTGGTAAATTTTTGGTACTAAAATGTTTTTTTGTAATTCGTTATCGGGTATGATTACGAAAATATTCTAGGAAATTGCTATTTAAAAAAAATAAAATATAAATAAAATTACTATAAATCTACGAAAATATATAAATGACTCAAACTATAATATTATGAAAATCATGTAAAGCTAGATAAATATTCGCGCGACGCGTAATGTTTGTTCACAATAAAAGAATCCGCCGTACAAACATCCCTGTTCCCTTTTTTCGTATCCCCATCCCTCTCCGGCGGGAGATCGACACGTCCATACCATAACGCATTTGATGGTCTACTCTCCAATGCTGGAGGAGGCGATATAAAGCAAGATGTACGGCTGCGCTCTGGGCGACGCCTATATTTCCTAAACATATTTCGTGTTATAACACCGTGCGGTGTGGCCTTGATGGGACGTTTTCTAAAAATTCTTTCGTTTTTCATTTATTTTCAGCTGTTATAAAGTTGTATTAAAATATGTTGATAATAGATGAAGCATTTCAAAACTTTAGGTAAGTTGTCTTTGATTTTTTTAAACAATTTTGTTATGTATAATATATTTGCACATTCCCCAAGTTTTGTTTTTTTGAATATTTTTATGTTTTCCAGTAACAATATAAGTTATTCAATGCACGTACAATCAGTAGTCATGTCTTATTGCATTATTCACAGCACGCCTCTACAAGGTCACGTCGCATGAAAATATGCAACACGACGTCGGTACGTTTCGGATCGGATACCAATTCTATCAACAACCCATAAACCGCAACCTTTCTTTGTCTCACTCTTTGACATGCGCGCGGTGCGGAGCGAGATAGAAATCTACGAGTTTAATGGGCCGTTACGCGAGAAAAAATCAGTCCGCATTCGCGACTGTAGATACGCGAGTGATAGCAGTAAGACGGAAGGATATCCGCGGGCGGTTGCATAGTGCAGTGGTGACACGTGGTGCTGGGGCCAGTCGACAACGTTGCTACGCGGCTATCAAGTAAGTGCTTAGATATTGCGAAATATAGCGGAATATACTCGCCCACGTCATCTCTCCATGCATGACAATGTGATACTGCGCACTGCATCGCCCTCGATCTTAGAACAAGCTAATAACCGGTTACTGACTGGAAAGGCAATAGCTATATAACAGTTAAATGTTATTTTTAGTAGACATCTAGACAGCATCAAATTATTTATATTAGCGTTCTAATATAATTTCTTAGAACAGTTTTGCTTTGAATGGGCAAAAGTTTAGTGTTGGATTAGTTAATTGAGTGATTACCGTTTGAACGTACTCAACTGCATTAGCTTTACTTTGTCGATATAATACTTAGTAAAGTAAGTGTTCATATATTTTTTTTTTAACTCGGTTTAATTGAGATTTAAATAGCATATTTTTTTATTAAAACGCCAAATAATTTATACAATATATTGTATAAGAAAACTTATTTTTTTATGTACTTGTGGACATAATATTTAAGGTAATGTGAACGATTTCAACCTTTTAGGCCAATATCTATCTTTCAAATTTTAGGTTACCAAATTTTTTAATAGTTTTCGTACGATTATATTATGTCTCAGTAACTTTTTTCAGAAATAATACTTTTCAACCACAAATACAAATGTAATACTGATAATAATATTATAAATGCGAAAGTTTAGATGGATGGATGTATGGATGCATGTTTGTTAGAGTTTGTAGCCTAAACTGCCTAAAATTTGGTATGGGATAGTCTGGAAACATAGACTATTCACTTTTTTTAATTCGTCGCAGTCGGAGTTGCAGGCGAAAGCTAGTAACTTATAAACTTCAGCAAAAAGCTCTTGTAATTCATGTAAACTTTCACCGTATTAACATAACAAAAGCCGGTTGACGGAAACATTCCGATAGAGCAATTCGTGAGGGGTATTGTGCCACTCATTTTGTCACTGACAATTTGCATAACACTAGAACATAAATAAAACAGAAATCTTTTAGCTATTGTACATTTATTGTCTTATTTTGCATTCGTACAATAGTGATTAACAATTCTTGAAAGAAAAGGTTATATTATTCGATATAGGCTTAAGTGTATGCATCCATTCATTGGCATTTTAAATGTTGTGGAATTCCAAAACGATGCCAACTGATTGCAAAGATTTTGAACGCTTAGATGTGTCACTTGCATATATATATATATTTTAACGCCATAAAACTTGGGGTGTAAATATATGGATAAAAAGGCTAATATGGGAAAGAGACCATAAGTTAAGTAAGTTAGTAAAGGGCGTGGCTCTTTCCTACTTGGTACTTTTAAATTTTTAAGAAACTTAATGTGTTTTAGAGCATAATAGTATGTGTTTCCACAAACCATTCTTTAAGAATTATAGAGCAGTTAAAATTAAGCAGGTTTTCATCTAAAAATAAACTCAACCAATGTCCAAACTAATTACGAAATGATAACGATTAGGCTTTTTAGATAAGAATCCCCTGACTGTGTATTCCTTTATATGTGGCTCCTTTATAACACACAAGTTAAATTCCTTAGATTTAAAAGATAGGTCAGGGAACATTTCCTACTCGGTGTGTAGTCGGGGAGTGATACAAAAAGTGGAATTTTGGAAAGTTGTCCGGTTTTTGTAGGCGGCGCGGAGGTCGTCATTTTCATGCAAATCAACTTCTGACACCGTCTTATGTTTCCTTACGATACTTTGAAACTCGAAGCTTAAATAAAACGTGTCCGATGTCCGATTGTAACACAAGTGTCTTTTATACACAAAGTTATGTCGTTGTCATATGTAATGTGTGTGTGTTTTTAAAATGTGTTTAAATCAATGTTCTTCTTGGTCAATTTTGTACATGTGAGTTGTTGAGTGATCTTTTATATCATGGATTCAAGCAATAAATTTTCACAGCATTTAGAGGTAACAACAAGATTATTCTTAGAGGTATTATTGCCTATAAATTAATTAACTTACTTGTATCAAGCCTCATTTATATTCTAAATATTTGTTCACAAAACTTGTAACAAAAATATTTAGACTCTCCCTACGCATAGTTATACAAAAAAATATGAAATACCTCATTACTGTGTTGACAAGAATAGAAGGTAGTTAATTAAATTATTTTCTTTATCTATTTATTTCATTACTAGCTGTTCCCTTGCGCCTTCATCCGCATGAGATTATAAAAATTTTACCTTATTATTTATATTTGTTAAATTATCAATAGCAAATGTCAAAATGACATGACTTGACAAAGCTTAGCAATCTTGCTATCTTGATTTTGGCAGCAACTTATGGTCTCTTTCCCACATCAGGGTTTTTATCCAAAATATTTACCACCTAAGTTTAATGTCGTGAAAATATATAGCCTAAAGCGTGACGTAAGTGTAGGGCTTTTTATTAAAAAAATAATTATTCAAAAATATGCTGTAATTGCTGACATCTTAGGCAACAAAGACGTGTGTGTTTACGCTTTATTATAATAAGTATAGATTTACATCTCTTTCACTTTGGACAATTTGTTAAGAGATAAATTAATTATTAAATATGTCATTACCAATTTAAAAAAGCTACCTATCATTAACCAGAAATAAACGTGTTATTACAAAAACTCTACAATGTTGTGCCAGTTGGATTAACATACAAGCATAAAATAGGTAGGTTTATGTATTAAAAAAGTAAATTTACTATACTGGCTTGTATTTTCAAATAAAATAAAAAGTTTTCAAGTGCGAAAAGCAATGTCCCGATAAAGATAAAATAAATTAGCACTAGAATCAATATTTAACAACATTGTAAGATCGTACTTGTTAAATGTCAATGCTACGACATTCAGGTGCGGGCGTTTAAACGATTTTATATGAATATATTCAATATTGACGCCATAAAAAACTAAATACATCTGCGGAATGCAACTTTGTATACTCTACAGATCGCTCGACGTTCTTGTCTCCTAAATTGTTATAATACCTGATGGCGATTGCCTGAGTTCTCTGTATATAATGGTAGCGTGCATTGAATATACTCATACACAGGGCAAGGAATGTCTGCTTATATTTCCAATTGATTTGAAATTTTATGTCAATGGATTAAGGAATAATTTAAGATGTAATGTTTGATTTGTATACTCTTGGGTACACTGTACATTATAATATTTCGTCTGGCATTGCGCTGACTTGTTTTTGTTTAATATGTTTAATATTTTTCACTCACTACGTACACGAGAACACATTCAACGATTACTGTATAGACGTTCATGTTACTTTGGTAAGAAGCATATTTTAAAATTTTCGTTTATTATTTAAGACTTGCCTTTAGTGTTTAGTTACTCTGTTTTTTAATCAAAAAATAGTTCTTTTTAAACTTAGAGGTCATTGTTATGTAGAGTCTGATTTTGTTCAGGTTACCACAAAAAAGAGGTTTGCATAAATTTATACTGCTATTTAGAAACAGAATTCACTAACATCCCATCTTACAATATCATATTATTGTATGTAAAATTTATTAAATATTATTTACCACTTATTATTTCTACTACCTATTAGTTACTAATACCCTAAATTGATTATATAAAATAAATATGATAATCTATGCTGGTATTATAAAGAGGAAAGATTTGTTTATTTAAAGTTTTTGGGTGCATTGAAACAACTTAAAACCGATAGACCGGTTTTAATAATTGCATCTTTAAATAGCTGCGTCATCAGTGAGTAAGAAAGGCTATATTATTAATTTCACGTAGGCGAAGACGCGAGCAAAAGCTAGTCATTAATAAAAGAATCACTCTCAAATCAGTTAACTTAATTTATAGTAACGTTTATTATATAAAATATCTAATGTTATGTAGTTATATTAATGTTTTTTTAAATTAACAATGCTTCATATTTTCTTAATTACATACATTGTCCGGATTGCTTCAAGACCCTTTACTAAATGGGATAAACAATTGAAACACGACTGCCCTGTCTCATACAATTGTTTCAATTATGAGTTATTGACATATCTAATTAAATGATGAAAGAAAGAAAGAAGTTCATTGACGTTAGTTCAATTGATGGTTACAATGTGTGGTTATTAGGTTACAATGTGTTACGATATATTAATCACACTATTTAGTATATAAAGGACAAAGGTACTATATAAGTCACATGTTGTGATTATCTTCTTTAACTATTTGAAGTAAATTTTCAGATAGTAAAATGTTTTTTTTTTAGTAAACTCTACTAGGATTTACAAGTCATAGTTTTTAAAATATCTCTACGTTTACATGAAAACAGTTCATAGTGAATAGGTATTGATTTAAAAAGAAATGCAGTAAGTCCAGCTATCGTCCGTAGCCCCCATCCCCCGGTGATGCAAATTCTAGACCAGTATCGCTGAATCTTGCAGCGCGCATGAGCACACCGTATATCCGATCGTAAAACTGTTACAGCCGTACTTACCCACCCTGCCTCCTCTGCTCTGAACGAATCCCACCCCTCAGACACCCGTCTGCAAACCTCTTTGTTTTCGGCAATACCTCCGCTGAGGGAACTAAAATAGGACTAAACCTTAACACCCTTTAATGGTCGTCTCTGAGGTACTGGAGTTTCCTAAGACTTTCTGTAGAAGGGTTGGAGGTTTTATTAGATTTTGCTGTCTAGGATTTAACGTTATACCCTCAATTTAAATTTATACTATATTTTAAGCATGTTTTAAGGGTATAAAACGAAAAATACATTTACAAAATACTAGCTTTCGCCCGCGACTCCGTCCGCGTGGTAATAAAAAAAACAAAACCAAGTAGCCTATGTGTTTTCCAGATTATCCTCTACATCTATGCCAAATTTCATTGAGATCCGTTCAGCAGTATAGGCTACAAACTCTAACAAACATCCATCCATCTATCCATCTAAACTTTCACATTTATAATATTGAGTATGATTAAATTACGTAACGCTTAGTAAAAACACATTTTGTATGAAAAATATTTTTTTATTAAGATTAAAATTATTTAATAGCCGTATGGGATATCTTTAATCAAATTGCACAACACGAAATGATTTAAAAAAAATCTTTCATAAGTATAATGAACTTTTAGTTTCATGTTCGTACCATTTTAGTAGTCACTTTTAGTCGGCAACATGTTCAACAAGTTAACTATACAAAACTTGCATAACAAGGGTGTGTAACTTATCGTACTAGTAAACTAGACGTTAGTGGCATGTGATCGATAGCGGCACCTTGCACGTCACTGCGCGTACCCTCCCACGCTCGTACACTGTAGGACAAAATAAACGTATCATTTTAAACTAAAGACAAAATTACTCGCGTTCGTTATACGAAAGGGGTTGCAGAGATTTTGAATTCGGTTTTACAACGGGGTATTCATTATTTTAATAAATAAAAATAGGTGTCAACTGTTTTTCAAAACAGTTTAAAATCTTAAAATGTGTAACTAAATTCCTTAAAATGTCTCTTACAATTTGAATGCTATTTGTTACAAAACTAAACAACAAGAAACAGCATATAAAATAATATCATCTACTAAAATAGACCCAACAAATTGGCCGAAAGTATGCGGTTAGGTATGGATAACCGCCATGTTCAGTTGTGTAAGAGAAAGCGCTTGTAATATCTAGGTACTTACAGATTTTATTTATTATCTAGACAAGAAATTCATCCGTGCGAGTTTGTTTCTCACCGCAATTGAAATTAAAGCTGGCACTGAATCTTTTATTAAAAAAAAATCCTGTGAGGGCTGTGTATGCCTGTCATGCATAAGTTTTTCAGCTTTTTTTTGTCTACAGTAACTATATTTAATTTGGTTGTGAACTTTGAGCACGCAATTCGTGTAAATATCCAATAAAAAAAAATCAAAATATTATTTTATGAATTACTCTTATTCCATATTTTTTTACATATAGTTATTCCAATATTAATATAAAAATAACTTAAGTGGGCAAGTTGTTCCGTTAAAAATGTCAAGAAACAAAAGATGTCACTTTGTAGAGACACTACACGTGAAACGTGTGTTATGTATTTATCTTTGTATGCTATGTATGTATATTTTTTATAGTGTAGATTGACGAGTAGTTGGGTGGTCCGCCTACGAACTACAGACCCGGAATTCAATTTCCCAATTCATGATAGTGAAGTTTGCTTTATTACTAAAATTAAACTAAACTAAATAAAAATATACTTGGTAATTAAACATCAATTAAATGCGATTAATTGATTCCTGCATAATTGTTATGTTATTTACTTACCGCCTATTTATTTTATACCAAAATATACAAAAAATATAAGTACTTATAATAGATTACCTAGATTTGTATGTCAAAATTAAAATACATTGTGATTATTAAACATCGATCTGTAAATCTGTAACCACGACATTATCAATGTTATTCGCTTATATAAATGTTTATTTTATTTGAATCTAAGTTAACTCTATCTTAAACATTTAGGTACTGTAAATCTACCTAAAACTAAACTTTTATGTCGCTTAAGTATTCCGTTAACTGACACGACCAATTTAATTTGAATATAGTAAAATAAGGAATGCCGTATTACCACTATTCATATCTAAACAGTTCATGGAAGTACGATTTTCAATTAAAATTATCATAGAAAAGTGGTAGGTAAAAAAAATGTCAGACGGCGGTAAGGGTCGCGCCTCTAATGGCGTCCGACACCGAATTGTTGATCATTAGTAACTAATCCGTCTCATATTCAATCAATACCCAAAACTTTACCCACACACCTCCTGCCCCTTCGTCCCTCGTCGCGCGACATTTAATGACACCCGTGCAACGACCCGCGCGGACCATTATAGTCCTTACACCCAGCGCACAAGGGCCAATGTTCTCCGAACACGCCCACCGCGTTATATAGCACCGAGGATCTATAAAAGTTACGTCTGTAATCTAACATAAAACTCGGGCCGTTTAGATGCGAACGCGGCCACGGACGACACATCTCGGGCTCGCTCCGCACTTTTACCGAAATGTGACGGTGTTTTTTCGTGTGTTACCTTGTGTTTTTCTGTGTGGAAACGCGCATTTGTCGGCATTATGGCGCGAAAGACGACGCACGGCGTCTTGGCGCGCTCTCGCGGCAACCTGCTGCCGATTGACGTATCAAAACAACCGTGAGTATTGCATTTGAATATTTCAAGTGGACGCGGCTTGCATGCTCCGTTCACACAAATGTCCGAGTAAAATCTTCTAAATTTCACTTATATATCCTGTAAATTGTCTGTTTTCTTAACCTAAAATTCATACCTTGACAATAGAAGCCGGTTAATTCATCACTATTTGTCGGTTCAAAGTAAAAAATAATTTTCATTGTCTTTGGGTGTGGCTCTCCCGTATTTGTGACCATATAGTATCTACTTAAGAAATTTAGATCTATAGGTGGCATTACTTATATTAAACTTTAAAAACTTAACATAGCAGTATAAAGACATTTGATTTTTAAGGATAGATACTCTAACAAAACTATATAGGCAGGTATATCAATATCAATGGGGACATATTACTTTAAGAACATATAGCATTTAGGTACTAAGTTTTTTTTTTATTATAGACCTATAAAGTAACAAACATTTAAATTGATTTGATTATCCGTATTTACTTAATTGTACCGCAATATTCCTTAATTATTAGAATATGTCTGAATTCAATTACCACGTATTTTTTATATCTACACCATCACTGTTTATATATAATTCTAATTTTAAAAGAAACATTTTTTTAAATGGAAACATTTTATTTTTCATTAAAGGCTTGTTTTCTGAATGTCTTATCAAATTATCTAATATTCAGTCATGCATCGAAATATTATTTACATTAAGTCTTAATTTATGTCCGCTTCAAAATATAACCATAGTCATAATAAATAAAAGGAAAATTGGTTAAATACGTAAAAGACCCTTTAAAAATATAAAACTTATTGGAAAAACCTTCATCTTACTTATCATTTATTATAATAAATAGCACGCTTAACATTCATCTTTCTTATAACATCAAGATATCAGATATTTAACTTAAGTTTAACTAAAAATATTCATGAACATAAAGAAAATTATCACATTAGGTACTTGTAGCGCCATCTATTATCATGGTCTAAAATTTACATTACTAAGTGCCCGCGATAATAACGTATATATCTTGTTTCATTTCCACCTTATGCATTTCTTATATGTCTTTCCTTTTCTAACAAAGATTGGACTCGTGGAGGCATGGAGCGCATGCTGCAATGTAAATACAGCTTTAATGCACTCGAGATAAAGTTGCATTTGTAATGCGTACTAAATTTCTATTTCTGTCATGCATAGCAACGTGAGCTGCATTCTAAAATATTGCTATCTCGCTTGCACATGTCACTTATCTCGGTTTGGTGCATGTGTTTTGGATATAGATATCTCTTTCAGTGAGAGATGAATAGTTATCTGTCGGTTGGAACTGGTTATTTGATGTTTGAAAGGTGAAGCTACCACCATGATGGAATGGGCGGGGCTTGTAAGACGGACGTTTAGTTTAATCATGGCGAATGATACGTGCAGAGAAGTAATATTTTTCAAGATATAGTCATTTAGGATTCAAAAAATTTAAAAAACCGGTCAGAAATGACTATTAAATTAAATGTGAGCTTTTTGAAGTAATTTGTATAAATTTAAACGTAGTGAATTTTGATAACGAATTTAAAAGTGGAATTTAAATTTAAAAATTTTTTAGTTGACCATGGCAAGAAGTACGATATTCATATCCATGCATTTCCTTTATAGGTATAAGAGTAGGTAATTTTTCTTTATTAAAAAAACATCAAAAGGTTTCAAATAGCTAAGAGTAGCATTTTTTTAATCCTTGATTTTTCATTTGTGCCTTTTTCAGTATTATACACTGACGTAAGGAGTTTTTTTACTTTATTATTTTAATAATTTGAAACCAAAAACTCTCTAGATTCAATTAATTCATTCCTTGTGTGCATTTGATGTTATTAAATACATCAAAATATATTGATTTTGATTTACTACAGAGAATATAAGCAAAATTAGCACAAAGTATTCTATGCTTAGGATTAAAAAAAATGCTAGGTAGGTAACCTATAAACAGACAAGTGTAAACAGTTAATGTAGAAGAGGTTTTATTCCTCGTGCATTTCTTCTTTATTGATAATATAGAAATTATTTCTCATGCATGTCAGTACATTGACATTTTAAACACAATATTTAGATGGTTTTTAATAAGTTATATCTGAATAAAATTTACAGTTTTATACCTCAGAGCAACTAATCGTTTTAATATATTAAACGAAAAAGTTTTACCTATCAAAAAATTGTGAACGTAAATTCGACATAGGTTTCGTAAAGATAATGTGTTTACAGCTTTTTAAGAAAAAACTTCTTTGATTATGGTCAAATATCAGTCAATAGGCGCCCACTATTATCAATAAATACGTCTGAATTATTTCATTCAATGTAATATAGACTATACTTTTATTTATTTTAACTCTATCATAATTCTCTTATTAACCATGAATTTATATAAGTTACTGCATATATCTGAAGACATTTTTCTAGAAATTTACAAAGAAATTTCTAGAAAGTTACAATACAAAAATAACAACGTTCAGAGTTGACATAGAGGACGCTATAAAAGCCTAATAAAATGTTTATGTTACACTCAACTACAAACAGTTTGACACTCTTTATCTCTACCCTTCTCTTATCTTCTTAACACTTAGAGAAAGAGGGCAAAGGTCAAATAAACTGGCCACTGTTACTTGACATTTGAAAGTTACGGGTTATGTTTATCAGCATGGAATATAGTTTCTCCAAATTATAACTAAATGATTTTCGCCAGAGACTCCATCTGCGTGGAATTAAAAAAGTACCTTATATGTTCTTCCAGACTATCCTGTACTCTGTTATTTCATCAAGATCCGTTCAGCAATTTAGGCTACAAACATCTATCCATCCATCTAAACTTTAAAAGTAAAAAATAAAATAAAAATAATATTTTATCCTTAACTACACTGCAATACAGTCAGAAATAACAAAAGAAAAACAAACATGACATAGTAATTAAGCATAAAAATTTTAATTAAATAAAAGATAAGCATTGTAATTCTGACCTGATTGGGTCCACGCTCAGCTTTAGTAAGATATATTTCATTCACATTGACAAACATACGACTATAACTATGACGATAGAACCCTTACTGGTAAGATATAACTGACGCCCATAGACATCGGTACTAGAACTGCAGATGCGATCCCGTTCTTTGATAGAGATGCAAATGTAGTAACAATACATTTGTTTGGCTTAGTACTATGAATATACCATTATGTTAAAGGAAATCCATATGAAAAATCTAAAAATATAATTCATTTCTTACTAATATTATAAATGCGAAAGTTTACATAGATGGATGGATATTCGTTAGAGGTTGTAGCCTAAACTACTGGATGTATCTCGGTGGAATTAGGCATAAATGTAGAGGACAGTCTAGAACACATATGTTACTTCTTTTTTTTTAATTCTACACGAACAGTGTCACGGGCAAAAACTAGTAGAGAATAATAAAAATAATATAATTAATTTTCATTAACACAACTTTTTTAATACGAATTTATTATTTTTGGCAAAAACATGTGATCGTTGTTGAGGAAGTTATTTGCAATTTGGCAATGAAAAGGTAAATCTCGTGAAATATTGTTGATGTAGGTATATATCAAGGACATCAACCGTGACTACGCAGTTGTTATCTTAATGGTCTTGATTATATCGTGACTGAGGATTACACGTAATGGATTGTCCTTTTCGAGAGCAGTACATTTACAAAAAAGCTAGTGTCGTGATGCATGTCCAGGATAAACGTCGAACCTTCTGAACCTTTGCTGACAAAGTTGTCACTTATCGTAGTTAATATAAATGCGAAAGTTAAGATTGATAGGTGGACTTTTGTTAGAGATTGTAGCCTAAACGGCTGAACGGATCTCAATGAAATATACACAGACGTAGAGTAGAGTCTGATAGAACAGATAGTTAGTCACTATAGTTTTTTTAATTACACACGGACGGATTTACGGGCGAAAGTGAGTACCTATGTGTATAATTTTACAAGTCTTATTAGTTGTAGGATATAGGATTACCTCTCTTGATTATAGATATAGTAACTTGCGACATACGTCGTTTCCGTAATCATCGTCATAACAAGTAAGAAAAGAGAGAGTGGTATAGCTTAGCTATTTAAATCGCGACTTTTCACTACTAACACTAGCGGAACTGACAATTACATAACTCACTAGGTTTCGTCCGCGACTCAGTCCGCGTGGAATTTAAAAAAAAAATACAAAAATAAGTAGCCTAAATATTCTTCCAGATATTCTCTACATCTATGCCAAATTTCATTGAAATCCGTTCAGCCGTTTAGGCTACAAACTCAAACAAACATCAATCCATCTAAACTTTCGCATTTATAATATTAGTATGAAGTATGATATAAGTTTATTTTATGATAACTCTCTTCCCTAATGTTTCTATTTTCTTATTTTTTGTTTGAATCCCAAATATATGAGTTTTAAAACAAAATTTAACTTCGTGTACATCATAGTATAACCTGTCGCTTTTTTCATAGTTGTCTTATGTAGTTATGTTTTGTAAACCTACTTCTGTTCAAAACCTTATTTCTTTAATTCATTATTCTCATTTGTAATTATGTATTTATTTTTAAGCTGTTTGGTAAACCTATTAAAATAAATAAATAAGTTACTTCAGGAATAATTTCTCACCAAAGTATCTTGCATCTTTTAGACAAGTGGTGTACATCTACGGTTATCACAAACATACTCATCCTAAAAAAATAATATAAGAGTAAATAGAAGTAGGAAAGTTTTGGGTCATAAATATGCAAGAGTTGCCTTAAGTGGTAATCTGTTCTTTAACTAGTTTTCTGTACTTTTCAATACTGCGAAATTCCATTGTCAAAATAAATGTTTAAATACATCTAAAAGTGTGATAACATTTCTAATGTTAACAATGTTTTTTCATTCTAATAAGAGTTATATTAAACTCTGTACTTCTACTTATTTACTCATTAAGTATATAACTTATTTACTAATTAGAATATGACAATAATTCTATTTAAGTTAATGCACATAGAGATACTGGGTATTTTTTTGTTTACAAATATTTCTTAAAATTCCTAATTTTCTTTAAGAAATTGTCAATTTGTAAACATATATTAATAAAACCTAGGTTATAGTAAGCGAATATAGTATTTCTAGCGGTTGGTAGAGTAACACTGCTTGCTAAGTTTGTCCCAGTACTTTGTTAACAATAACATAAAAATTGACTAACTAATAAGAAAATCTATGAAGCTATGATTTTTCCATTCTTTTATAAGATACATGTTTTAAATTGTTTTTAAAGTGTTTCTAAGCGCGTAGAGTCGACATTATAGACACACGAGCCATAACTTAGTGTGGCTTTGCTTTGAAAAGTCGATGCTATCATGATGAATGGATCAGATTGTTGGACAGCTAATGGAATTAATGAAAAGAGACTAAAAAGCGAATGGTAGAAGAAATCTAAAGGTAACACAAAGTAGTGTAATTAAGATATAAATAAATGGCACAGGTATGAGTTGGAATGAAATATATGTGTGAAAGAGGATATGCTTAAGAAAGGAGTGGATTCAGATATGACGGCTGATAGAGATATATGGAAGAGCAGCACATACTGTACAGACCCTTCATAAGGGATAAGAGCAAGTTGATGATGATGATGGTATGATTTGGAATGAACCGCGTTTAACAAGGAAAACTTCAATTATAAGTGTAGAATAGTGTAGGTCTAGGTAACGATGGTTGATTTGCCTGAAAGATGACACGATAAAGAAGATATGAAGGACGAAGACCTGACTGACCTTAGGTGAGTGGGACAAAGTAGGAAGATATGATGCTATGCTCATGGTAAACACAATACGTTATTGGTCCTTTTTTAATTTTTGTCAAATTTGCATGAAGTGCATGACACGAATTTATAGACAAAAGAATTCAATTCATATAGGAGCTGTTCTGTACAAGTCCAATTAGTTAAAAAAATAAATAAATTAAAAACACTTTTGCTTTTAATATTATATAGGAAAGTACTGAATGCATTTAAAAAAATATTTAATTAGAAGAGGAAATCAGAAAAAAATATTAGCGTTACTCCTAATGAGCATGTAATATTGAAAGTCATCCGAGCGAAGACGTCGGACTAGAACAGCTAGATAGTAATTTGTATACCTTAATTAGTCTGATTTCAAGTGTTACTGAACATAACATTTATTCCAGACCAGTCCATAAGGAATCAGAAGAAAAAATAGGTAAGCAAATATCGTTCTTATCGTAACAGACATAGATTCTACAATAGCAAAACTTAAATAAACCTCTTAATACATCTTATTGGTATAAAGCCACATTTAGTTCCGAAGTTTTCCGTCAAATATTTTGGCGCTGATGGTAAGGAAAGTCGCAAGTTTTATTTTAATTTGAAATAGGCATTTTATTATTTTCAGTTTCAAATTGTACTTTACAATAATTATTAAATCTAAAGAGTATTTTAAATTCCTGTAAATCGCAGTGCAGTGCATGCTGCTATAAGACAGCGCCATCTTGTGTCGGATGGCAACATTATGTAAAGACACGCACACTTTGATAATTTGGAGGGGAGGGAAGACCCGCGCTATATTTTTATATTTTATGTTTATGTATGCATAGGTTTATATAAATTGTATAGACTTTTCTGTCCACCATTATGGTCTGGTTTGGAACAAAATAACTAGAAATATGACTTCGAAGAATCAAATTGTATTCAATCAGTGGTCACTGTAGAAAAGAGTCATTCAAAACTTTGGTAAAATATTTTTGTTTTACAAACATTAATTTATCATAGTTTGTATATTACGTAAGTCGTTGTAAATATTAATTAGAAATCAGTTTTTGAGATCAAACAAGGTTAATGACATATTATTTTTAATTTAATTCAATAAAGTTTTTCCATTGCCGACGGTAGCTAGCCGTTTGTAATATTTACAAACTACTACGCGATAAGACTTACAACAATGAGCAGTAAAACTAAAAATATTTAAATTTTATTTACGTTCTTACTGATTGCGTCTTTACCGACTAACAGAGAGAGAACCGTTACGTTTTTTAATACCAGAGAGCAATAAGAAAGATCGCCGTCAAAGCCGTGCCCTCGGCTGAGGTTTCAGTTTTTTTACCCCGACAATGAGAACAGTTAAGTTTTTACTAAATGACTTTTTTTTCATCGCAAGTCGACGACCGTTGCATTATTTTGTAACTGCGGTTGCGGGAAAAAATAGAGCAAAAAGCTCGCGTAAAAACTGTTCCTTCGTAACGTAAAGGGTTAAGGTACAATGCCGCAAGACGAGTCGTTTATAGAGAAATATAAAATCACAATAGTTAAATGTTTTTTTTTCTAATGTCCTTTAAATGTGGTCGGATTTTTATGCAAAAATGTTCAGTTCGTATTTTTAAGTTACGGAGTGAGGTCATTATTAATGTTAATTAATTTCATGAGCTTTTTATAGAGTGGTCGTTATCTTGATAATTGTACGTCTTTATTTCGACTTTGGCTATGGCAAGTGGAAGCCGTTTGACAAAAGTGTTTAAGCATTGTAAATTTCAGTTAAACTTGTAAGTTCATTTTAAGTTTTACAAGTGTTTGTGATTAAACTAAAGAGGAACCAACGTAATAATAGTAATAATAGTAAAGTAATAATAGTAAAGAGGAATAAACGTAAAAAGGTTGAAATTAGTTTATGACAGAGAGAAAAAAACAGTGTGCTTTTTTTTGTTTGTTATTTTTAAAATTCAAGTGGTAAGTACTTTTAGATTGAATTTATAATAAATAGTTTTCTGTACATCTTTATTACTCAATTCATAAAACAAGACAAGTTAATAATAGATTTGATGTCACAATGTATTTAATGTTATTTGGTATTAATAAAAAAACTTTATCAATTAATAAAACATGTTTACACATACGTTTTATACCTACATTTGTCATTTCACCCATACATATGATATATTATGTAATATATGTAAGAATTCGTTAGTTGAAACATAAGTGCGCACGTTACATTCAAGTCACATAAAGCGATAGCATCGTTAATAAATTAAAAATGTCCGACAGAAACAATTATATCCACACCCGGAACTGACGCAGACCCATTGAATAAAAAAATAAATATATACTTTATTATGTAGATACGTTAATCATAATATACTTAGTTAAGATGTTTGTTAGAGTTTGTAGCCTAAACGGCTGAACAATTTTCCATGGAATTTGGTATAGATGTAGAGGATAGTCTGGAAGAACACATAGCCTACTCACTTGTTTTTTAATTCTACGCAGACGAAATTACGAGCGTAAGGTAGTGTTTTATAACAAACAATTCTATATTATTAAAATTCATTTAAACTTTAAAACCAAGCTTAGATATAAACAAACATTTATTTTTTATTTTGCTATAGTACCTGACTAGTACACTAAAGCACACTAATTCTCTACTTATTTTAAATAGACTAGACTAGAACAGAGATAGAATGAAGGGTCCTCATTAGGGACTAGTATCTTGACTTTAATCTTAACTGCAAACATTTATTTTTTCATTCATTTCTTTCCCGTGTTATACTTTCCTACTATTATGTACAAAAACTCATAATTTATTACTCAAATATGTTATATCATGAAGTGTTTTGTTTACATTCTGTTATAACGTACTGGTAATACTCAATATTACTTCGTATCTAGACCGTGGGCAACATTGATAGGCTCCATCCGCTTTATAGGTATTTACGACATGTATAAAGTACTTGAAACAAATCTATTTGGGCAAATAAGGGTCGAGTAGATGTAGGCGTTTGTTTGCCTTTTATTCGACCGTAATGTACAAACTGAACTTCATGATAATTGCTACAATCAACTGTTATATTTTATTTAAAATATTTTAAAAATATATTATTTTATCTTATCTTTTAAACCTTTTTGTATAACAATTGTATTTCTATACTCTTATTTAAAGTTTGAAGGTCTGTTAAAAATAATTAAATGTGATTGAGATGAATTGTGTTATTTAATTAAATCTGATAGTTTTCTTATGTTATATTCTATACAATAGTTAATGTATTTAAATTGGAATACCTTATATATGAATAGCAAGTTATATCAATACGGTATCACAATATGACATTAGAATATTTAATTTGCGGGATCGGATCGGAATATTGAGTAGATAAGCGATAGGAGTTGAGTACGTACCTTTTGAATAACGTAATATACAAAAATAAACTGTTAGATATATTTAAGAAATTTTTAGTTTATTTTACCTTGTTTATATTATCAAATCGGAAACATTTACTTTGTAAAAGCACTCATTAATTCCGGTGTTGATGGCCGCAATCAATTAGTGAGGTAACATAACCTCAATTCGCAAACATTTGCGGTGCTGTATGTATGTAGGGTGTGCGTGTGTTGCCGTGTTATTTGTAGTTATTTGTAGGATAGGAGGTAATGCGAATGGGGCGGGTACGAAACACGCGATATCGCGTGCCGACGGCCAGTGTCGCGGCTTATGCCTACGTATCCAACTAAAGTTTTCATCTAAAATCACTAATTGTACATTAAGTAAGCCCACTGGGTGTAATGAATGTAGAAATACGTAAATTTTCTTTGAACATCGGTTATTTTTACCGATTTGAATAATGTTTCTTTTATTAATGTTTGTTTGACATTTAGTTAATTTAGTTAAATCGTTTAATAATATATTTTTAATAATTTATGACATTTAAAAACATTTCTTTTAACCTGTCCAAATGTACCTGTATACATATTTAGAGTCGTCCAAATCACATATGAAAACCTTTTTAGTTTTAAAAATACTTTAATAGAAAGAGCTAAATCTGGTCTTCCTTAATTGAAAAGGGAACTTCTGATTAAGGCAACAATTAGTTATTTAAATTTTATAATTAAATGTATTTTTATTTAACTTAAGTAAGTAAACAAATTGTGGTATTCAAGAATGTTATAAAAAGTTTTTCATTTTAAAAAAACATATGAAGAAATAAAAATAATCAGGTTTCTATTAATTGAAAACAGATTAATTAAAGTTAGTAATACAATAGTTAACTTAATTAAATAAAGTTTTCGCGTGAAAACATTTATGACTTAAGATACTAAAGCAACAATTATTGTTTTTCTTTATAAAACTTACGCAATAATTTTTTAGTAAACTTTATTTTGGCATACGAAAATAAACCGTGCCACAAACAATTTGTAAGCGAAATTGTAACATTAATGAAAACCGTTGTCTAACAAGGCAAAAGTTTCCCTAATTTCTTGTTACGCTTTAAATGTGTTTTTACACGAAAACTCACTTACACCGTAACACGACTTAATATTTTCACATTTAATTTGTATTGAATGTTTTTATATAGTCTCAAGCTGTATAACATCATTATTATGTTAATAATTGTTTAAAATGATAGTTATTGATATCTTAGATGCTTAGACGTCCATCGTGAAGACCACCCAAGTATCGTCAATTCGTTTAGCTTTTGTTTCTATTAAAATTTGATTATAGATTAAATTGCTTCTCACTTTAGATGTATTTTAATCTTCATTTGATTCCGTCTCTTTGATTCTATAGCCAGGGCGAACGTAAAGCAATCTTTACATGTTTTATCTAAGAAGCGCTTAATCGTCGCATAGCTTCACAATATCTTAAAACTCCTACCAATTGAACTTGACACCTCCTGCCCCCTGCGATCGTGGAAAAGGTTTCTACGAGGACAAGATTTAAAGACCCTAGAACGGTCTACTTTCATTGGACGACGTAAAAGATACGCTTTGTGTGTATACCTAATACTTATCTGAGAAACTTGACATAATGAAGAAATACTTGAAAAATACTTAACGCTCGAAGTTAAATGATTTAATGCTTTAACGTTTTTTTGTGTGCTTTTAAGAATTAATCGATCAAAATTATTATGCCCTTTTTTACGTTTTACAATCCTACTACGGTGTTCAATTTATGTTGCCCTAATAATATTCAAAATACACCTGTATTAATAGAGATGAAATAGTGACGAAAAATCTCTCTCATTTGCCTAATTATAATTTATAGCGTTATAAAACTCCGCTTGAGGTTTTTATATCTGTTTGCGTGTGTTCAGTTTTTTTTTCTATATTGTAGTTTATCTTATGTAATTTTGATGATCAAAATGAAATAATCGTGTGAACAATTTTTTTTACATTACAACATTGCTTTATTCTATGATTTTTCATAATAAAGTCACCTTTTGTATTCCCGGGTTCCTTTCTTCACATAAATAACCTCATTTGCATTGACCCGGAAAGTATTTCCCGGTTTATTTAAAGAAAAAAATCCACATTCGCGGGGAATAGTGTTTGTAAATTTTCCCTCTGACCTACTTGTGTATCTGCGAGACCAAATATCGTTGACATGTCATACCCCTCTCTTTATCTGAACAGTGGGTGAATGTGGGAGAGGATAGATGATTTCGGGGGTCTAATTTTACTGGTTCCGTCAGTTCGCTGGATCGATAGCTCTGGCAGGTCGCCCAGCTTCGTTCCCGCATTATTGTTATTGCGAACAGTCTGTCGGTAGCTATCTCTCCGCTTCCGCCGTAATATTGGAACTGAACCTCTATACCAGTAATGCTAGAAGATAAGAAAATGTGACGCAGTACTTATATTGACACCCTTGGGACATTGTAAATTTTCTGCGTCAAAACTCTCTGATTGGAAACAGAAATGTTTCTTTCACTAAATATACACATACTTGGTTATACCATAAACAAGGAGTCGAGACATGCTCTTATATCTTACATTTTTAATGTAAGATAAGATCCTCTTTGGTAGATTGCCTTATTTTTCTCTTGAGTTTTTATATTTTTGTATAAAATCAGAATTAACGTTCATTCAATTGCGTGCCTTTTACATAAAACGCCTACCTTAAAGAAGTTAATGTTAATAAATAGCATAATATCGATACAGACATCTCAACAAAATTACCTATGTCCCGTCTCCGACGAACCCTGATGGATAAAATTATCATACAAGGTACACAAAATGTTTCCTTTCGAGTATTATGGAAATAAGTCGCAAGACAGAATATTTGAATTTTTACATTGCGACGGCGCTAAACGAGAAAAAATGAAATCTAATATTGTTATTAAAATTTTACATTTCAAACCAAATCCTCGAATGTTGCGTGAGATAACGTATGATGGTAATACCTACTCATTTGGTTAGGCAAAGTAGAAATTTATTTAAATTGGGAGTCTGGATCCTAATGGATATAAAGCTTCAAATATGTTAGTTATTTAATTAGGTTAAAAGATTAATTTACCTATATTTTATACATACCTTGAAGGTATTTGTTTTAAAGCGTAATATTCCCATAACAAAAATGTTAACATAAAATACCAAAGTTCCATTGAAGTAAAGTAAAAAGAGTTTAAAATAACAATTTGAAAATTGTTTTTGAATGTTTTCTTTAATCGAGTACATTTAGGTAGACCTACCATTTGCATATCTCGGTAGGTATATGGCCGTGAAGTATAAAAACATCCCACCGCGCGTATTTATCGTAACAACTCGAATAAAATGTCCTCCTCGACCCGACGTATTCGGAACGACAATGTTTCTGCTACGTGCCTACACTCATTACAATCTGGCATTTTAAAACCTTGCAATGTGAGGGAAACATCGAATAAGTCGACAGTCTTAATTAAAAAGTTATCTTGAATGTTCGAAACGATTTTGTAGGAATATAAAGAGATCAAGCCGGTCCGAATCAAACGAGATACAGTCGATGTTGAAAATAGAACACTGGAACGTGGTACCGCCCGCCTGAGTCCGTCCAATCGATACGAATACTTTGTTGCAGAGACCGACGCGTTCCGTCTCAACTTCCAATCTAAAAATAAACGTTTTCTATTCATTATTCAAATGAGATAATAATTTCTACATTTTCTAAAGTTTTTCAAAAATCTTAAGCAATAATTATCTTAATTTGAAAGCGCCACATGATGCGATGGTAAGGGTGTGGTGTGACTGACAGCGATTTGTACACAAAACTTTAAGTGCTACAAAGAATTCAAATGCCATAATTTTAACTTGAGCACGTATTTCTTGTCGTTGAATGTTTTTTAACTATTTCAAGTGGCGTTTGGATTTTACTTATTCCTATCACATTTTGGGCTGGAGCCAATGCGCTTGCATTAATATACACATGACGGTGTTACTTTCAAAGCGTCCGGAAGCGAAGGATAGTATTTAAATCTGCTTATTAATAAAATTAAACTAAGTTTTCAGAATAATGGCGCCATACAGTTTATTAAATGAAAGTTTACGTTCCAATATGCTGTAGAAAATTATATGAACATTTATTTTATAGTTACACTTAGATATTTAGACATGGCTTTCCAGAATATTTTTTTTACGTTTCTTATGAAATAGGTAATAATTTACTCTACAGAAATTTCTAGATATATGTCTATAACATGAATTTCCATATTACGGGACACGTAAGACAAATGTATAAAAGATTTTTTTAAAGCATCTGGTTTTTGTTCCGGTCCAGTATTCCAGAATAAAATTTCCATCTTTACTCATTGCGAATAAAACATAAGAGTTTTTTTTTTCTTTTTGATGATATAAAAGGATTCTGTTACCGACAATATGATTTGTTACTTCTTTAAAATAAATTATTTATGTCTAGTCGAAAATCGTAGTAACTTTAAGATATTTGTATATTACGTATCGGTCTTATTGTGAAACCGCTTGCACTGTGACTACACAACCTGATAAATAATTTATACGATTCATTACTTTCTATTTTAGATTATGTTATCATTAACAGAAGGTTACATTTCGTAATAACATTTATTTTAAGCCGAAAAACTTTTAATCAAACATTAACATTTCATTATATTTTACCTGTAGTTACATTGTTTTTCAATTTAACGCATTACAATATTACAATAAAAAGTTCTTAATTCAGATATTAATAAAAATATTTAACGATTACTAATAGTTAATGAAACACGAAAGACGTTTTAATTTTGTCGAAATATTCCAAGCTATACAAAGGCTAGCTATACAAGGATTATAAAATGTACCTGAGTGGAGATTAAGTGCTTTCCTGACGTAACCTTCTACTTATAAATTAGACAGTTAACTTTATATTACATTCGAGTAAAGTTATTTCACACCCTCGGGGCTATTTTTAAGAGCAGATGAAAACGGCAATAATTTTAGTTTATCCACTAATTGTCTGACACTTTATAGCAAAATTTTTAACCTTTGAGTGTTAATGACCTACTTGTTATTTGTTTTTTAATGGTTTAATCTATGCTAAATATAAAATTGTCATCTGTAAGTCTGTAACTAAGATTTTAAATGGTTCCCCAAAAGGAGTGCAAAGAATTTTCTGGGTTGGTAGAATACACCTCTATAATAAACCCCGTCTTTTTAATGCAACATATTCCGATAAAAAGAAACTAATAAATGTATACATTTCTGTAAATTTAGAGTTTTACAGTAAAATATTTAGTTTATCGTACAAAAAAACAAGCAATTTTTTTTAAAGTTATGAAAACGATGTCCTACTTCATACAGGAATACGCCGATAAAAAGTGTATACCAAGAGGTTTTGCGAAAATAACGAACGTTCTCATTTATAATATAAAAACAATAACTTCGCAACAATCGTCAACGCCGAGGGTTTCAATTTGTCCGTACACAATAAAGTGTGCATCTGGCGCCTCCGTGGATTGTTATTTTATAGAAACGATGGCATCCACGCGGTTCAATTAATTTTTACGATGTAACGTTGAAACAACCTCATGGGACGCCTGGGAAATCGATACACACCGTGTCGATAGTAAAAAACGACCATAAATTGTCCGCCGATCATTTGAAAAACAATAACACTCGCATTAGTGTGGAACGAGATGAAAGTGTATTTGCAGTCTAGACGGCTGTTAAGCTATATGTGGGCGGTGAGACGTAGTGTGGCTTAGCTACTTTTAAGTTAGATTTTCCATTTACATATGTATGATTTGTATTTTATATAAAACAATGTTTACAAAATTTCTGGTTTCTTATCAGTACTGGCAATTTATATATTCATTGAATTTAATTAATTCCCTATGATAGTGATGTATGAGGTGTAGATATTTCTACACCTCATACATCACTATCATAGGTATCTAGTATTCTATTCATGAATTAAGTTGACGCGATAGACAATAAGCCTTCATTTGTCTGGCATTGAAATGTTAATTCATTTGGGGCGTTACATGTTTAGTTGCGAGGTCAGTGCCTGCAGACGGTTCGCCTCCAACGTTTATTAAGCTACCATTTTGTCAAGTGTCATCAGGAACTTTATTCGTTGTCTCTTTGCATGTCAAGAGTTTTGTTATTCTGCTTAATTTTATTGAATGATTCACCAGAAAAGGTCATCGTCCGATGATCAGGTCCGATTTCTCGAAAAAGATGCGAATCGAATAATCGAACGAGTTTGAAATCGATGTTATTCGTAAAGCTTATTAATCGTCTTATTACCATATATCGATTTTTTTCATACGAAATTTGATATGTTTGTTACAGGTATACGTGATTTTGTGGTGATTCGATGTGCAGGTTGGTATTCAAGGCTCGGATAACAGTTCGTAAATAAGTTAGACTAGCTAAGAAACTAAATCACAAGTATACGAAAAGTTCTTAATTAACTCCGGGGAGAACGAGCGACCGACCTCTATTTCGTTGTTTCATTACGGAGATCCCCCGTCCTCATTAACCTGTCGGTGTTGTATAAAAAGCGACTTTATATAAGAAGTTAATTCGGCATCACACCTGTCACGCTCGTAACTTTTCCCTCAGGATAGCTTTACAATGAAGCCTGCCCAACCTCCGCCAGTAGTATTATTCGCCCTAACCGTCCCGCTTAAGCGGCATCGTCAAAGAAAATATAAAATGTATAAAATCTTCATAAAACCAACGTTTGACAGTTCGATTTCTCTGAATAGCTTTAGCAATCCTTCGAATTATCAACGGACTAATTTGAAACAAGTTAAGCGAATATCGATCTTTGTATTCATAATGTTTTACGTTCCCTTTTTCAACTCTATAAAGATATTCACCTTTTCCTCAAAAAAATGACGTAATTAACGCGTCTACATCTTGAAATCATCTGTCGACGCTTATGTAGATTAATATATGGTATAGCATCGTACACAAACATCCATTGACTTGTGTTGATGTAGAAAATAAGGCAAAGAAAACATAGTAAAATACTCAGCAAGAAATAATATTTTATTCCATTCGCTGAAATTGTCTTAAATGGTGTACGTAAAGGCGGTGAAAGTATGATGGTTGCCCAGGCTAAGTAAAGCGTACTGAGATGCAAGCGAATTTTCTCTGAAAGTTTTCCCGCAGAATGTTCCAATTCCATTTCGGTAAGAGACTAATAATACTTTTTTTTCGTCATTTTGCTTTTTACTTCCACCCTTTACTGCTATACAAAATAAAGTGATGTGGAGCCGGATTAAACTTTTTACGCAAATTGAGTAAATCTCTTAGCACTTACAGCCCGCGGTAACCTTGACTCTATTGAAAAGAATTTCTTAATGAACATTTACATACGTATTTATTATACAGGTTAACATAAGATAAAGTTTTTAATATTGAACTAAAACAGAAATTAAAAAATTACTACAATTAATTTGTCCAAATCCTATGAAATACTAATTATAATATAAGCAATAAGTGGAATTTTAAGGATAAAGTCTTATGTTTTTTCAAAATAAAATAATATTTAACACGACTCTATTCTCTTCTTAGTCTGTGCAAACTCACAGAGTGTAGCGGACATCGGACCCGTCAATTATTTAGATTGGTGTCGGCGACGCAGTCCGCACAGAACAAGAACTTCATTTCACTAATACCTACACGCAGCACTCCTTACATCGTCTAGCGTAATTTCGTTCAGAATTATCCTAGACACATTTAGTTTTAAAGCTTTTATCAATTTCAATTTAAGTAATAACAATTCAATTATGTATGTACGTTTCAGTAAGATTTACCAAAAAAAAAATAACCAATAATATATTTTCTTGTCAACCTAATATATTGCAATTATAAACCAATTGAAAAACACGGTAATAAAGTTATAATAATATCGATTTTTATACAATTGTGTAGTTATTATTTCTTTTCGAGACTTCACTGTCGTTGGCTAGAAAAAGTAACAAATAGAGTAGTAGTCGATTTTATTACAAAACTTGGAAGATTTGATACTTCTTCAAAAAATAAGGCATAACATTTTGTCATAGTTTACGACATTCGTTGGCTAGATGGTCAAGTCATTGGGGATTCTTATCATTTATCATTACAGAAACGTATCGACCCATGTTAAGGAGTCCGAAATAAATTTTCTCCAAGCGTAAAGCAGAAGAGCTTACGTAAAAGTTCCACGTATGAAAAGGTAGTCGCCTGAGCAGAATGCTAAGGTGTCAAGTGTAAAGCTACTCGCGTGTATTTGTGGTTAATGTTTATTAATAAAATGTTACTAATTAGGCATATTTTCGATGTAGACTAAGTAACCTATTATCTGTAACTATTTAACATGGAAAAGCTTAAAATAATTTTAAAACGAAATTTTGATTAATTCCTTGCAGAGGATCGTAATAATTATAAGCTTGCCGTTAATAATATTTTTTGGGAGCAGTAAATATTTCTTATATGCCATAACTGTAAGATAAAACATTTTAAACAACAGTCTTTTTGAAATCTTTTCATCTTCATGAAGCTCAGTCTATTGCTAAATAGAATCTCTTGTCGCATATTGAAAACGTTGATACATTTCAGTATTATGCTTTAAGACCGTTACATTTGAAGCATGTCATGTTTATTGATTTATTTTTACCACATTGATTTTCATATTAAAAATTTAAGTTGTCATTTATCTAACATTTTAATTAAAATAAATAATAATGAACCTCTACTCGCGTATAACTTGGACCGCGCGTTAACCCAACAAACCAATAGTTGTGAGTCGGCACGCGTTTGCTCAGCGTATATCATTGGCTGTCGACGCCTGCGAGCTTTTCTGCTTATTCCGTACCATGAGTATGAGCCTTATTTCAAATAAAAGTGAGAACGGGATAGAATAAACTTAATATCATGTATTTCAAACGAAAATATTGAATGTATACGAAATCCAGACGTTTTACGCAAGCATACAAACATATAACATGCCATATCATTAGATTAGTCGTAGGCAGAAATAGTTTTCTCCCACGTAAAAAAAATATGTATTATAAATAATAGTTGGATTATTTATTATCAATTTAAACTTTGTATAAAAATTTGAATATATTCGAGTTTCATTTATTAAATTCCATCAAACTTTCTTTGATGCTGACATTCTTGGCATCAGCTGTATTTATAACGGACAGTTGTTTAAACTTTGAGAAATATGCAGATGCTTTCTGTATGTTTATAAATGAAATATATTATGAATTATTTTTACTAGGAAATATAACGTTTTATATTATTTACCCAAGAAAGACACAGAGGATTGAGTTTTAAAACTTAGTAGTCCTATCAGGCAGACATAATGTTTTAACCGTAATTCTGAAGAACATGAGTATAAACATAAACACAGCCTGAGCCTGTAGGAAATGTCAGCGACTATAACATGCAATATCACATTCGTTACAAGGCTTTTTTCTTGTTTTCGTGTGGGTTATAAAATAAGTATGATACATTCTTTGTATGTATGTTTTCTTCTAAATAAATCATTTCTAAAATAATAAATTAAATTATATTCGAATTTAAATCGATCGATTTGGATTTAATGTATTTAAATTTAACCAAAAATGATCCTAAATACAATAAATGTGTAACACTAAAATTTATACTACTGTAAACCCATTAAAGTCATTGCTACCATAACTTCCATTGAATGTGTCGTTACTAAAAAATCATTTGTGAACATGGCGGTGTATTTGCATCGAAAGCGCGAACCGACTTGATTATGCGAAAGTAACTTTGGCGAATGAGTGCACCCAATTTCCACTTCAATTTGCATTATACAATCGTTATGCAAAATGAGATGGCAGCCATATTTCGGCGTCGTATACGGGTGCACTCTCGTCGTGGTCATTGGACTATCAGTTTTATTTTTAACTAGCTGTAGCTTGGGACTTCGCCCACGGAAATTTAAAAAATCATAAACATAAACAATAACGTAGCTTTTTAAAGAATTTTTGAAACCGGCTTAGTAGTTTTTGAGGTACTTCAATACGTAGATAAATCCAAATATTTCCTCTTTATAATATTTGTATAGATGAGTTATACCAACACATGGTAATTTGTGATTTCATGAAAAGACTTTTCAATAAAATATTCATTTATATTTGAATTTTCGAACATAAATAAGTGAAATAATTATTCAAATGTAGCCAAAAATAATCCCCTTAGTATTCAAAGCACGTTACAGAACATTGACATTTTTCAGATTCCTGTTTCCCTTTGTACAACACTTTTATGGTGGTGTATCGGGTTAAATGGTGTACATTTTTTCATAATAGACTTAAAAACTATTCAAGTAAGGATTATATTTGTATAACCTGTGATTAAATGCTCTGTTGCATTACTTAATTTGAATAACTAACTAAAAATTAATTAGTCTTTCGTGCACTAATGTAATAATTCTCCATTACATATTGAAAGAAATAACTCGAGGCATAACATGTGTTTTATAATTCTTCCATGCCTTGGTATGTGAATATGAATAGGAAATACTTTTACATTTCAACTATTTCTGTTCAACATAGTATCAGCAACCCAACAGAATACTCGCAGTTACAGATTATATAACTGGAAACAGTTATATAATCTGTAATGTATGTAGAAATACATAAACAGTTTTATGAAAACTTCATTTTAAAATGTTTCGTCCTTTAATCCTGCTATTAAATTAATTAAATCAAAACCCAATCACTTTAAATACTTCAAGAATACTGCGGATTAAATAAATAAAATGCTCGTTACTAAAAGAGGAGTATTTTTGCATGGCGTAGGGATTTACATTCTAATGTAAAAAAATATTATTTGCAAAAAACATAGTTAAACATTAGTTAATAACAATTTTATATTTTTATATTTAAGTTCATTGTCTCATTTGTTTTTTTAAAGTAGAAGAGTAAAATTGGACATGGATACGTAACCTTGAAACTTTTCATTTTATTCGACTGCAGTTTGTTGTTTAGTGCTCTGTTTACTTAGTGTTAGAGTTATTTCAGTCACTTTCTAGTTTATTCGTCCTGGTGATCGCTAACTGATGCCGTTGAGCCACCTCTTTTACGAGACTGTTATCCTAGTCTTAGAAGTTTCGACCAACCTGCACTGCTGTAAAACCCCAGTGCAGTGCATTTTTAAAAGGGAACGCCCCGTGAACTGTGTCCGAGGTTTTCATTATTTTTTAAATTATTCAGTGATGTGTAGTGCGCCGCAGGTTGAGCTCCCCTGGAATGAAACATCGACGTCTGCGACGGTAAGTATCTTTTTTTTTACATTTTTAATCATTTGTCAATTCTGATTGAATGCTCGACGATCCTACAGTAAATGCACTGGAACTATTCCTTCAATTAAAAAAAGACTTAAAACCTTTATCTTCTGTCGATCTGTCTTATAAAGTATGCAATAGTCGTAATCAACAAAATAATTCCGTCAAACGTCCACAATAACCATCAAAATTAATCGTCGACTCGTAAACAAAATTAAAGTAATACCCTTTTGTACATTTGCAAAGCAAGTTGGGGGACCCATCGCCTCATTAGTTCCCATCGCCGCTTTTACGAAACTCGTTCCCGAGATAATTTCCGTCCTTCGTCCAGTATAACATAAGCATAACTCGCAGGCCCAGTAAAACAACGGAGCGTCGACATAACCTTCCATTAAGCTCTCCCGGAGCCTCTGTATTCGTACAATTATTCCCTGAAGTGAACCCTTCGTAGCGCAGCCTACAATTACCTTCCATTCAGCTAGAGGCGCTCCGCTTGGCGAAATAAAATAAAATTGAGGCGGAAAATAAAATATCGAGAGATTCGTTCCAATTACCCTCCATGTGCCTCGTTCCATTCTCCGGCATATTTTTATATTAAAGGAAAATATAAACAGTTTCATTTGCGTCTTGGCTTGAATTCGAGCGGCGTCTCCCTTTGACGTATCGCGAACAAATCGGTTCAATTTAGTAGTCATTAAGGAGGCCAAATCCTGCATAAATTGCCCGCGATCGGACACTTCGCTTAAATCCTTGTAACAGTATTTATTGAAACAACAATTTCGTCGTGTACAGTCGCGCATAAAATTGCTTTATCTTTCTTACATTATTTTAGTCCTCGGTGAAAAAAAATAAATAAATTAATCTGTATGAGAATAGTGTCTGTCATAACAGTTATTAGTGTTTTTAACATTTTTATTTTTGCATGACTCTGTATGAAACACTTAGTTAGATACATTTTATTTAGCTGATTCATACCGTATCGAATGCTCAATTGATTTATTTTATAGAGTCGTATTTTCACTGAGAATATACTGACACATCTTATCCACAACGTTGGCACTAAAGATCTCGTAACAGATTCCGACTGGGCTTAACCGTTCGTACGTCACAAGTTTTTCCTTGTAAGCTTCACAAAACGTTAAATTTATTTCGGCCCCGGAGCGTCGAATTAAGTACTCGCTTAATCCTTTTGGAGCGAACTTAACCTAATATCATAAAGATGGAGCCAACTTGTACCTACGCAGTCGAGTCAAATATTATCCTTTGAGAAGATTAAAGAGTTAATAAAGTACCGCAGGGGCGTAGCTAGTGGTGAGTTCAACTTCTAAGCTTCAATCAAGGATTAGGTAGCTTCAACCAATTACGTCAAAGCAGGAGTATGTTTAAATACTACAAATGTTGTTAAATAGACATTCCTTATCAAAATGTTTAATGATAGTTAAGTTATTTTAATTATCACCTTTTTCTGCCACCATAATACGTTTATTCATTTTTTTAATTAATTAATTAAAAATAATCTTTAAAATTATTTTTACTCGAGTATACCACGACGGGTTCGCACTTTATAGATGGTAATATTCTTTACAAAAGACGACAGATAACATTCAGTTTATAAATTGGAGCAAATCCAAAACAGATCGAGTAGAAACAAAACTGTTACGAAAAACACCTGTTTTCTGTTAAAAGAAAGTGATGATATAATTAAAAATGAATGAAGTAATCGATACAGTTTTATTACCACGTTTTTTATAAATACGTTTATAAAGTTGAGGTAACAAAATGGACGGTCCGCAAAAAATATGAAAGGACAGTCTCACAGTTGAGCGGCGGCCATTTTGAAAACCGCCCGGGAAGGGGCGGCGCGATCCCTTTGCCACATGATTTATTTGCTTAACGCTTATCGAAGATTCCTACACTTCATTATTCAATTTTGTCTGTATCTAATTAAATACTAATGTTTCTATTTTAAAAAAAAACTGGGTAATTCAATTGGTTCAAAAGTTTAATTGACATCATAAATTCCTAGAACAAACCGGAGCTTACGTACTTAGGTAACTGGTATTTTTATCATATCAATTTCAAATACTCTGTGTGTAACGTACCTTGTTATTCCGGTTCTTTCATTGATAAGTTATCTTTATTTAGAGATAGTTGCAGTCAGGTTCCAAACCTGTATACATATGTAGCTGTAATTGGTTGAAACACTAAACCAGTCGCCACCTATCTATTATTTATCGTATGAATTTATTTATGAATAGTTTTAGTTAAAAAAAATACGTCATATATCGCTCGAGTAACGTGAGTAATTATTTGCAACGGTTTATTACCGTGTGCCGCGTAATTTGCGTTAATTTCTTTGTACCTGAGCTATTTTAATAAACTAACAATAAAGATAAATATCTCAATAACGTTATATTAAGCGTCGTGGTAGGTTTACACGATTTGCTTATAATTTAATCAATAATTAAGAATGTAATGCCTACACATTTTATACAGAGAATATTCATGCCGACATTTCATGTGACACAAACCGTTACAATGTAAGAAGCGACTCATATACGCTTTTGAATAACAAAACGAGACCTTAAACGAGAACAGGCGATTATCTCACTTGTGTTACTCATCTTTTGAGTTAAATCTTCCCTGCACGATTCAAAGCCTTCAAAACTTGCGAGCAGAAATTCCTTTGAATTAAGACGCAACATTGTTTCATCGAGATTAGTCTAGCTAAGAGCACCGTCCTTTTCCAACACAAATAAAGATATTGAAATTTGATAAGCTCATCTCTCTCGAATGTCCCGGGTATAAAGCAGGCTTCGTAAATATTAAAGCAGATTAGTTGTGAAGTTGAGACTTCGAATTACGATGATCCCTACAGCAATATCGAAACTCTTTGCTCGAGATAAATGTTTGAGTACTCCAATACTTTTAAAATCGTTGAATATTTATCAAGATCAACTACTCAAGTGCTCGTTGAGACGTTGAATCTAGATTGCAGTTAAATTTATTTAATAATTGATAGTAAATTATAAGGAGTGGAATTTTATGCTTACGGTGTCTCTATTTTATTATGTCTACTGAATTTGAATGTCTGGGTTTAATTTTCAGCATGCGTAATTGAATATTTCCATCATACATTACTTAAGTTGAATGAAAAGTAAATTAATTCATACCCCATTTTAACATAATAAAAGTGACAATTCCGTGCAAAAATATAATTTTTTATTTTATAAAAATAGCTTGTTTTACAGTTTAAAAGTTATACTGATTCGTTTACTCTGTCGGGACGTAAATAGTGATATTTTACGGACAGCAAATTTTATTTTCAAAGTTGGACTTCATTCGTCCATGAGTTTACCATATCAGAATATTTGTAAGAAAATTTAAGAATATGTAGGTAGTTTAAAATTAGTTTGCTTATCATAAATGCTTTCAAAAGCAACTTGGCATATAATAACTAATAAAAAATCAATTCCAAGTTATATAAAAATATATTTATTACCTACAATTCAGGTATTTTAATGTTAAAAAATACGAAAGATTTTGTTTTCTTCCATTTATATTTTCAGTAGTTTGAGAAAATCACTCAGATTAGCATTATTAAATAATTATCCAGTGGAAGAAGTTATTTATATGTTAATTTCGTATCTATTAACCTAATTCGTATGGGTCAAGCAATAAATTAGACGAAGTTACAATGTAAATCGATTTCTTCCAATCGCTTCCATTTGCAGATTGCTCTGCTTTGAATCATTTTGCGACCACTTTTATACAACAACGTCGATTAACAAGGTTTTATTATTAAAACTTCATAATAAGCTTTATTAATCATTACGTAAATGTGAACATCAGCATGTGTTTAAATAGCTAAGAAATATAAATAAAAGCTGATGGTGAACAACCTAACAACTCTCCAGACAGATATTAAAAGATTAAAATTTGTAAGAAAAATTTAATCGCGTAAAGTAAGAAAAATATTTCTCCAACAAAAGGACTTATCATATTTACGTAGCAGCAAGATTTCATTTTATCTGCAGACGAAATTCTCAGGACATTGACGGAGGTCTCCGTGAACTTAGCGGGGGCATTATCTCGACGTTCCAGTGAGCGCGGGTTTGGGTAATTGCAAATTGTAAAGCAAAATGCTCTCTTGGTATTCAACCTCTGGTATCAGATATATTGCCGCTGTCTGTAACAAACATGTTCCTTTATAATTAATTATTCTAACTATAGTTATTAACTAATTTAATCATGTAAATTAGAGTAAGTTAAGTATAAGGTCTCGTAAGTTAGGTATACAAATATTTGAAAGTAACTAAACAAATTAAAGCGAAATGTCATCTCAAAAACTTCCTTGTAATATCACAATTTCACGCCAAGGTTGATATCTCGTTACTCGACCGAATTTCGGCCCCACGCCCTGAATCCCGAGCATCCCTAATGTACTGGAACGAATCTCCTCACCCATATGTGGAAAATAATTATAAAGTCATCCGTTCAAACTCGGTTTCCGTGAGAAGGGATTATTAAGGAAATTGCTTATTTATCACAGCAGTTAATGTTATGGTTAAAGTTTTAGTTTTGAAGTGGCGAAATTCACACATGTCTGATGTACAACATTCAATGTTCTAAAACGGATTTATTTCGTACTAAACCAAATTAAATTCTGGTAATAATATATTTAATTAGAGCCATAACTATTAGATAAAGAGATTCATGTATGGTAACGAGTATCGAAATGACTCTTTTAACGGTAAATAAACTTGTCAATAAAAGAACACAAATTTTTCATGTGGATAATTATATTTTATTTAAAGAAGTCACTAAAATTGTATCCCCCTTGAGCAATAATCAAACACTTGTTCGTGCGACTGGATCACAAATCGTACATTAAATCACAATTAGGTTTTACGTCCCTGGGACCCGCAAAGTTCTTGTCAGCGAAGGACGATAATCCAGCGCTTAGTCGTCATTCTTTTTTACGTAAAAAAAACTTTTTCTTTTGAATAACTCCCTTATTTTCCCCGCAGGCGACCCTCTTTATTCATAAGCTGACGTAACTCGAAGAACCTTAAATGAATGGTTGTTCCTTGTTTTACGCGTCTATTCGCAACGCTTTAGGTCGGAAAGTTCAGAGATTTGCGCAGAAAAATATAATAATATTGACGGAGATAACTTAGAATAATAGTTATTTATTTCTTAAAGTTAGTCAAAACAATGGGAGGCTAGAAGTTACATACTTACATTTAGTTTGAATTTTTTTGATTTGGGTACATCCCTTAGCATAAATGACAAAATCCTTAATTTTAATTATCTATTTAAGTATTCTTGTTTATTTAAATGTTTCCGATTGTAAGTAATTAAGTTGTTAATCGTATTCATTGAATTTATTGATTATGTAAATAAGGCATATGAAAACGGCATGAAGGATAATAAATTTTTCTTATAGACAGAAATGTTTACCACATTAATTAATACGTAGAGTATATTAACATATTGAGTCGCGTGGGTAAAGTTTCTTACAATGTAGACATAACGAGTCGGCGACATGAAAGCGAGTCGCTTTACCAGTTGCACTACCGGGCTTTAAAGTTTCTGCCTACGGTTTTTATAAGCTTCTGGAACTTATTTTTACATTTTTATTTCAGGCGTAATATTAAATAATTATTAAAGCAATCTTAACTGAACAATTAACTACTGCTAACTTTTAATTTCTTGGATTTAGTTTACATTTCTAGTTAAATCTAGTTATTTTCAATTAATTATTTTATTTGCTTTTGTTTTAAAATGTTGTTTAAATTGACTATATATTGTAGGAAAAAATCGTGATTGAATTTCCACGTTGAATACAGGAAAAGAAATACAGGCTTAAAAAACCCCGCTTTACGATGCACGGCTAAAATTCAGTTTCCAGTTTTAGCTGAAAATGCTTGGTTTATACAGAACGGAGGCGGGAGTATCCGACAGAGCGCAGGACGAATGGCCACCTCTCGGGCGAGCTATGGGCCGTTTCTACTGGAATGAAACTCACGCGACCCTTATTACGTGTCTAGAAAGAGATTGATTTCTATCCGAGTAATAATTTCTATGTAATCTCTATTGCGATTTGAAATTACATAGATTTTCGATTTTATTCCTCTACTGCGTTTTGTAGAGTTGATACAAAATACTCATTTTAACTTTTTAAATGTATAACAATCAAATTAGTTTTAACTTATTGTGCTTTTTTCGTTTTAATACGGTTGAGTACTTACACAACTACTTAGTTCATGATGTAAGCGAAAAAATAACATTTAACAGGGAAAAAGGATAATTTTCATCCTCAACATTTTCAATAATTTAATAATAATGAAGGAATTCTTACTTGCTATGAGCACACGTAGTATGCACCATTATCGGTCCCTGGAGGAAACTTGCTCAAGTCCGTTACATACAAATGCCTTTCATTAACTCGTCGATGTTTCGTCCGAAATACTTTTGTACGCTGCTATTGTGTTTTAAGATGTTTTGCGCATCCCGATTCTAATAAAGACGATAGTTTCTTGTGCCTTCAAGAATATAGCTAAAAGTCGAATTACGTAACAAACAAAATTTTATGTGGAAATAATTTCTTAGGACACAAGAACGAAATTTTCTTTAAACTTTGTTATCCATATGTGTTTTTTTCTATATCATTAGACAAATGACTGACGCTATTGTTATTTATTGTGTTTTCAAGCTTAATTATACTTTTTATAAGATTTATCCGCACTTATAGTGGGATAGAAAGTATCTTTAGGAATGCCTAAAGAATGTTTAAATTGTAAAGGAACGTACCTCCATAATAAAACGCGTCGCTCAACTCTTTACCTTAAACATTGAGGTAGCGAAGCCTGAGAGGTCTATCAATATTCTACAGAGTTTGTTTATCCCATCGTTTCCTTTGAAAGGTTAAAGAAAACAAAAGGGAACAAAATAGGTCTGTTATTCAAGTCATTTCCGATACTGCCTGCCCCGGCGTATCGACGAATCAAATTTCCTCTTCTATAGGAATAAGTTCCAGAGATCTTGTCGTCTCAGCGTAGATGGCAGTCGACCCGACGAATAACAATAGGTAAATTTATGTAAATGAACGCTGTCTACGCAACAAAAAGGAAATGAGCCGACGCTCGAACATTCAATTCGATTGTCGAACGGTTTTGTGAGCGGTTATTTTGAAATATGTACGATAGTTTGTGACTCAAAGACTCTGACGTCTATATCTTTGGATTCTTCATCTATATTATAGTTTGTAGTAAAAGAGAAGTGTTTGTCATTGGATTATTCTACTTAAAGGCCGTGTCGACGATTTCTAAGTCGAAATACAGCAATGGTTGAACACATTTATTAACCCATACTTTATTCTAATATATTGTAATAAAAAGTTCTAGAAATCTCACATAATGTCTGTATTAAAAATGTTATACATTTTGCTAATATACCTAAAGATTATAAGCTCGGATTAAAGTAATGTGTTTGTACTTTTGGTGTAAACGTTTCGTATTTACGACCATAGATGGTTTTATATCTGAACGAATCCACTTTCAACTCCATTTCTAATATAAAATATTTTCTGTACGTATCGAATATATCAAGAGAATTTCACTTTCGTGTTTTCTTGAGTAAATACATAAAGTTACATCTCGGCCATTCCGCTCGTAAGCGACAAACATGTCGGTGGGTAGAATACTTTAAGAAAATTCCATGCGAAAAATAACAACATTGTTGGCATGTTCGAACCGCTTACGTTAACATTTTATTTATAAATTTTACACAATATTTTAACACATCTTTTGCATTGTACTTTTTCAACGATGAAGACGTTTTTTAAATAACTTACAGCGTAGATCTTGATTCTCATTACTTTAGGAAATAACATGCATTCCATTCATAGCTCCGTTTACATGAAATTGAAAGTATGAATTTCTTAGAAAAATATCTTATCAAAAAATTATTCACAGCGTAGCTCTAGAAATATAGTTAGCGTCAAATTTAATAAACTTTCCTTGGAATGTGAATAATAAATAAAGAATGAAATATTCCGACCTCGTGTTATATGTGTACGTAAGCAGTTTACGTTGTTTCACTTTACTCCGCACGTGTCAAAAATGAAAAAGGCCTCGCAAAAGTTTCATTGCAAGGCGTACCCATGTGTGACACATCTAGAGACATCCGCCAATTTCATTCCTTCGCTCTCTCCCTGGAGCGTAGTAAACACCATCTCAATACCGACCCCCCACCCGACCCATCCCACCACGGCATGCGTGTTCTGCCAACTGACGATCTCAAAGTTGTACCATGGGTAACCAGAATAAATTGACCTTCCACCCATCCATCATTCTGTTATCCTCCCACACAGGGTAAGCAATGCAGTCATTTTTACAGATCTAGTTAAAGTTGTTAACGAATTTTTACTAGTAAGACTACATGTTACTTGGACGTTTGTCTTTCAACAAACAAACGCGTCTAGAAAGTTCTAAAGTAAAGTTAAATTATACGTAGACAGTAAACAAACATACTAAGTTATACTTACCTTATAGTAACAATTGTGTTCTTATTTTAAAAGATTATATCTTTTCTAATCAAAAGATTACAGCAATGATAATTTATGTATGCTCAGTTCGCATTTCATGTAAATACAACTAAGTAAGCTATAAAAGTTAACAACCGAATCTAAACTAACATTTAATTTGTATAAAGGCGCCTTGGTAACAATATAATGATACTCAAACCAACCTAAAGAGAATTACTTAATTTTAATGCAATTAGTCTTGAATTTTTAAATATAATTTTCGGATAGTAATTAAAAAAAAATACGTCATTATAATACACATTTAGACATAAAACTACAGTATAATAATGAATCTTAAGAAATATTTCTAATCAATCAAACACACAGCGTAACATTATATTAAGATCAGACAAACCACTCTCTGAATCACGTACAAAGCAAATACATGAAATAACGCCCCATCCACAGTCGGTACACAAGTCGATCACCACCCTTATTGGATACAAGGGCTCTTCACACTGGCCTGTTTGCTCTTACTCGTTAACTATGTTTGTGAGAGGCCTAATTTACGACGTGTTTACTTTTCGTAAGACCTCGCTAATTGACAGAACAAGATATGCTTACGACACGTCTCGTACGATTGTTATTTTATCATCGTATTGTTTAGTAAGAGTACTATTTTACCTATACTATAATCTGTTTCTTAGATCTTTTTAGAGGTATTTTGGTAGTTCACTAGGGAAATCTCTTTTTGGTACGTACATACAAACCTTGTAGATTTTATATACATCAGCGAAGAAACAGTTTATGTAACTTTTATTTATTCAGAGAGTTTTACCATGAAAGTGAGTGTACCTCACGCTGGGTTCGTTTCTTAATAAAGTAATACAAAGTTGGATAGTAAAAAGGTTACTCCCAAACAAACTTTATACCTTCCCTTATATAAGGATTCAGTGAAGAGGAAAAACAAATTCTTACTAGGTCTCTATAAATTTTTATTGATAGATATTTTCTGACACTAAAACCTTTCCGACATCTATTGATCTTTGGAATTATTTTACTCAAATATTCGTTAAAGAATAACATGAAAACCGACTAACTAACTAAAACAAATTAAGCTTTTTATTTTAAACAAATTGTCTGTAATTATTTCGTTGTAAATTTTTATAAGAGGCCCGAATTTGCTGGGAGAAGGTCGTTTTATAATGACATAGAGTTTATGGGGCGTGCATAAGTAGGGTTTAATCGCAGGGCCTGGATTCTTGCGACGCTTACGTCCCGGCTGTAATGAGAGTCCTGGCAAAATTCTCAGAGCTTCATTAGCCGATCGCTCGTTTGACCGGCTATACCGGATAATGGACGGACCTTCGGATGGGTACGATACGGCGTAATAGAGGGACGATCGATACGTAAAATCCATTCTTGCAGCAACCAACCAATGTATATCGGCTGTACCATGAAATATCGTAGAGACATTGATTTTAAAGCGTACAAAGCAATTATTACTTTAGTTATAGATTTACAGTTTGTTACGGTGTCAAAATAAAAAAAAAATATTTCTTATCTTAAGTTAACATTAATTGTTTTATCTATAATACAATAAAAATTGTGTAAAAGATATATACCACTGTTATCATCCTAAAAATCATCTATGAAATTGAGATATTTCTAAATAAAAATCTATCTTTCTAAATGCGTTTAGATGGATGGATGTTTGTTAGAGGTTGTCACCTAAACTGCTGAACGGACTTTGATAAGATTTATCATATATTTTGATGATAGTTTGGAAGGACTATTCACTTTTATTTTTTTAATTGATTGCGCACGAAGCCGTAGGCGAAAGCTAGTAAATAATAAAACGAACAATATTTTTCGTGTTGTTCTCAAACTTATAAACAAAATATCCGTAAATCTCAGACAAAGCAAGCCTAGATTTTATTACAGTCTGGGTATCGTCACTCTGATTTATATGAAGATATTCATATAATGTATGTGATTGGAATATTTTGCTCAGAGCGACAGAATTGTTATTCATATTAAAAAGTTTCATCGAATTTCGTAGATCGCTTTCATAGCTGAACATTTTATCCTTATAGTTTCATAAAATAAAATTGAAGCTTTACTTTGATATTCAATTTAAATTTCGATGAGTAGACTTGAAACTGGTTGACTCTACAGATTAAATAAGCATGTATAAAAACTTAAAGTTTCAAATTTTTCAAATATAACTAGCTTTTGCCCTCGACTCTGTCCGTGTGGAATTAAAAAATACAAAAGTGAGCATTCGTGTTTCCAGACTATCGTCTACATACAAAATTTAATTGAAATCCGTTTAGCCGTAAAGACTATAAACTATAACAAACATCCATCCATCTAAACATTCGCATTTATAATATTAGTATGAAGTTTGATTTAACATTACAAAGCAAGAGAAATAAAAAATGAAAAAATCCAAGCTGTCAATATAATTAATAGTAATAAAATATAAGTCAATTTATCAAAGAGAGAAATTTACTATGAAGGTAAAGTATACTATTTTATATGTTTTATGCCATAGTAATATTGCGACACTTAGGCAAAGCGCCTCTGCGCACATTTTCCGCGTTACCTCACATGGTTAAATGACACCATTATTTTACCCTAAACCACAAATGTGTGATCAAAAATGAACTTTGGGGAAAGTAAATGCAGAGAAGAATATCTTAAATAGTCATCTGAATGTCGTCAAAATATGTTGATTCAAGAGATTTTAAAGAAAGACTATACGATACTTTATGCAATATAACTTTTTCCCGCGACTCCGTCCGCTTGTAATATAAAACAATATTAAAGAAATGACAAAATATAGCCTATGTTACTCACTGATAAATTACCCTTCTAACAGTGAAAGAGTTTTTATAATTGACCCAGTAGTTTTTGAGTCTATTCGTTACAATCAAACAAACAATCAAAGTTTTCCTCTGTATAATATTAGTATAGAAGTATAGACAAATGACATATCGTCAGAAAGATGGCGGCTTCATTAAACTTCATTTGTTTTGATCAGTGTGGGCGCGGATACATCTCATTGAGTTAACTCATCTCCATGCACTTGTCTCAGCAAATAACCTCGGAGCAAAGTTGAACGCTAGTTAGGGGTCTTACGTTATACGCCTGATGCATACATAGCCAATCCGCTGTTATCCCCGACCGACTACGCCAGGTCATGGCCGCTTAAGGCCCTTGAAAGCGATTCGGTAGTGGTTGTATTGTAGGAGCGAGCGGGTAAAATCGATAATTAATTTATTTTCTATTTCATACTATGTTTATATCATAATATATTTAAAACATATTTTATCTTAACTTTTTGTTTTCTTATCTTTAAATTGAAATGTTACATTTTAAGATATAATTTTTAATGCGATTTCTTCTAAATATAAGATGTTGGTAGTGTTACACCTTAAGTAACCATTGTATTAAATGTGTCAATTGTATTAATATTTGTCCAACTGGAAAAATTATATTTAGACATTAGAAATCGACAATTCTTTTCCAGATCAAATCCGCTAAGTTTATGATATCGTGGAGCCCTAAAACTGTGCTCCAATCGGTGTTCCAGAGCGAGCTCGTAAATCGTAACGAGTTCATGATTTATGTGTACCCACTACGCCATGCATATATTTAGAGCACAAAAAAATATCTCAAGCCGACGTGGAAGAGCGCCGATTGTAATGGAAGACAATATGGGAAGTCGCGGAGAACTATTCTTAAGATTGACTATGAGCGGTGAAATAGTGATGATACACATTTCATACTGCGTGTTTGTATCGTTTTAAAACAAATGATCATAATTACGGACTTATAAATGTTAGCAGGAAAATGTTTCATCGATCACAGATAAATTTATTTTACATGCAAAACATTTTTTTATTATCCTAAGACAAATACTTATTCTGGTCTACGAAATTCAGACCAATGCGCTTTCCAACTAGTATTTCATTTCTGTATAATTGAAGAAACAAAATGTCGTATTTATTTCTTCAAATGTACTTTATTTTACTAGTTTCTATTCATCTACATATTCGTGTTTAAGTTTACTCATATTGTGTTAAAATGGAACAATCCTTGTAAGAGCAACAAAGATATGTATTTTGCATTTTATGGTCAACATTTTAGTTAAGCGCACATTGCACGCCAGACAATAGCAGACGTAGAAAATCAATTCAGAAATATGTTTTGTCTAACTAACTCCGTATTGTTCATCGATCGAGAGAACCTTCGACCGGTTTTTTGCATAATTGCGTAACATTAACGATTGCTCCGAATAACAAAAGGCATACCAAAAGTAGAGCAAAAAGACAAGGAAAAAATGTTTCAATACACGATACCTAGAAAGGGTTTAAACATTGCGGTTAACTGTTAAACAATCAGTACAGTTATCGTGGAGGGTTTATGGTCTGGCTGTAAATCATGTGGTGAAAAAACTGTGACGTCATACGGTGTAAAGGTTTAACGGCGTCGCGATCAGCTGAGCCGCGGAGGTCGTCGCCTTGAGACCGGACACTTTTAACTTAGGCACATATATAGAAGTAGTTTTAAGTAGGTAAGTGATATTTTAAGCATCACACAGACTTGTTTTCCATTTACAGTTCTATTAAAAGTGCTATCCTTATAAGTGATTGAAGTAAATGTTTCATACAACAAAATATGTGGTGAACATTTTAAAATTATTTATTGTTATTTATTTGTTAGTGACGTGACAGAATCTTTTGTAGCACTCCTGTATTAAGCAATATAATGTTATTGACTTGATTGAAAACACATAGAGATACGATCATCGGTTTTATTCAAATTACCTCAAGCCTAATTGAATCATGACAATTTCACCTAAGTTAAGTAATTTAAATTGACTTTATCTATGTGGAAATGCTTAATATACTTATGTATAAACGTCATATTATTAGTAACTTAACTATGCAGCTGATTTTTTTTTAATGAAATTTAAATACAATATTGACTAAAAACATGACATTTATACTGTCTTTTAATTATATTTTTTTTCTTTCATTCACACCCATAAAAATATTAATGAGCTCTAAAGATTAATTAAGTTGTCTAATCTTAAATATATCTTAATTACTTAAAGTTTATTCATTTTTGGTTATAAATTTGAGAAATAATTAAGTAGACTAAAAGCCCGATGTAATAAATACTTTTGTGCCTTAACAAAAAAATTATAAACATCTTTCAAAATCAACTGAACAACAGCATATTAATAAATTTAAAGATATAATCAACTTCATCTTTTTGTATTTATAAAAGGGTTTATGAATGAAAAAATATTTTAGTATTAAATTATATATATCGTAAATATTACGGTGATTTTTCTCATACTCTAAGTATAGAGTTACCAAATACCGCGTTTTGATTACATTTCACATGTAGGTTTTGAGTACCTACATAGACAATCTCTGTTATATAACAAATTTAAATATTTAAAATCTTTATTAAGAGAAGCAATTATTATAGAATAGAATTATTATATATTATAGAATAGAATTTTAAAATATGTTTCTGTCCAAGAAGTAATTTTTGATTCTCTTCTAATTCTACTTATAGCAACTTACATTTTCCGATTTAATCTAAACTTCTCTCCTCAATCGAAAGTATAAGCATTGAATTGTTTTTAAAATAGGCGGTCGCGGTAATCTCAACAGACCATATAGCGAACACAATAACAATTTCCGCGCCGCAAACCTCGCCGATAACAAACTGGAACACGTCTCTAGGCTGGCGATAACGAATGCGAATTTCCACGCGCATTACGCCCGATAACGTAGTCGATAACCGGCCATTGTTGCCCGCCTCTTGCTAATCAAGAGATCTCGATTGAAACTCCTCCGACGACTGAGATTAAGCTATCGATCGTCTTGATAGCTTTCAATAATTGATTCTGATGTTTTAATCAACTCTTGTAACATTTAGGACTAAGGCGAACACAGTAGCTATGGATTTTGTCAAACTGATATTTGATGATTCCATTTTGTACGTATTGTTATAGGTATAGATTGTTTTATCTTAAATTAGCTGATTAAGCTGATAAGTAAATTTATATAAAATCTATGTACAATTAATAGCATATATATTTTGTAATTTTCTCCAATGTAAATAAATGGCTGAAGAGTACTATTGAGAAGTTTCTGGCAGGTTAAATGTTAATGTAGTTTGATTTTATTATCTTTAATTTTGTATTATAACTGGTAGCGCTGCCTTCGTGCCTCTGCTCCAGTGAACGAAGTGTAAATCTGCGCCGCATATCGCCATTAAAATCTACCTATAAAACCTATTATGACTCTTTTTATCGGTAATGCTTCAATAAAAGGCACAACTGTAACCGAGCCGTATAAATCGACAAACTAAACAATGGTAGCAGCAGTTTCGCTCCACATTTCTACGCGACAAGTTTTTCTCTATGTGCAACAAAATTCATACTATTTATCACAGTTATGAAAGCACCACGCGCAGGCCAACACGTCTTCGTGTTTTTTTTATTCGTTCATTTAATTAAAACGGAAAAGTGGCTGTGTCTAAATTCGTTCTCGCATGCGTATTTATATAACGTGCTTCACCTCGAACGCCGTTCAAACGCGATCGGTCGTTTGATGAAAACATGTGCAATGAAAACACAACGAGTGAGTCTACTACACCTGGTGAGTGCTCGATTCAAATAATTTATACACTGAAAAGGTCAGTCGTATATAAGATACACCCAATGCCATCTATCTCACGGTCCGACAACGAAATCGCTACATCGTTGTACATGGATCGTGACGCTACATATAAAACGCACAACCACACGCACGATTCGGAACGTGTTTCACGCTTCTGTGTGCGCAGGGTCTGTTACGCACACTTGGGTACCGCGAGGTCGTAAAACAGCAATTGAGATACTTTAGCCGTTCGCCGCACGATGGCGTTGATTCCAAGGCTTTATTTTGGAACACGCATTTCAAAAATGTTACTGGTGGCGCTAGTGTACACATCAACTTTATACCCAATACAATTATATTGACCCCAACTTTAAAAGTAAAGAATAAAATTAAGATTTGTTGACAATCAATAAAACAGTTAATTTACTGTTCATTTCTATTAATCGAAAGTTTTCTTACGTTTTTCGTGATATGTTTTTAAATCGTCTATTTATCTTGCGCAGAATGCTAAAGTTACACGTCAGTAGGCACACGGCCACCGTCGTGTAATTTAGCGAGTATGTGCAGGCGTGCATAAATGATAGTTTAGAACTTGAGAGCACGGCGACCGATGTACCAGGTGCATTGTTAAAAGGTCGAATTTCCAAGACGACATCGATAAAGTCATTGAACCATGAATATTTTGTCTTCATTTGTTTTTTTCGACTTCGTCTTTATTCGTACAAATGATTTGATCATTTGTTCCTTTTCATTTTTAAAAACTAAGATTCAGTTTTTTGATGTTTTTGACATTTTATTTTTTGTATGTATGAATTATTGTAGTACATTAAGAAAACATCCTCACTGACAGAAAAATATGTTTTTCTTGTGCCAATACATATGTTCTTATGAGTTTATAGATTTTTTATAGGTGCGTAATGAATAAGACAACTTTTGTAATAAATTTCATTGTGCGATATGTTATAAGTTATTGCAAAAATTTACCAACAACAATAAGCTAAAAATAAAATGGTTAACCTTTTAATTTAACTAAATTGCGGTAACATTTTATACCAACTCTGGTTTTAATGATTGAATGTGGATCCCTGGATATATGTTATATATTACACAGTAATTTATAAATTTGTGTGAGTTTTTTTAATAGAAAATTAACTAAGTTCGCGATATTGTTATTCAAAAGTTTGTGTGAAAATCACAATTTTCGCCCAGTTTTTATTCAAATCTTATTCTCCAATGTTTAAATGTTCAAAATCTTAATAAACAATTTGAGTGTTTAACTAGTCTTTACCCAATCTATGGAGTCTACAATATTTACATCCACGAGGCGTGAACATTTATACGTAAATGATATTGTTATGCCTACTCCACTCCATTCAGTTTACTGTTCCGCAGCTTTTGCGCGGGGCGAAGTCGCGGTGCCATATATTGCGGCATCAGCTTCAAATTTGAAATTGGAACGAATGGAAGAGCCCGGTAATGGCGTAAGTTAGATGAGAGGGGTGTCGAGGTTCATTCTCTATTGCTACTTCGCGCCGAGCGGATGTAAAACTTGAACCAACAAACTCTACGGGAGCGCTCGTTTTAACTAATGAAAAAATAATTCTTACCTTAGATTCAAGTAACTTTATATAACGGGAACTTGGTTAGGAATACATTTTAATATTATAATTTAAAAATATAGACTTTAAACATGGCGATTTATAAATCTTAATTATAATATTGCCTGTAATTATACGAAAACCTATATTACCTACGCCGCTAACGTGTATATAAGGAAGGGTAGTAAATAAAACGATATCTCAAAATCAAATTTATTAAGTAAATAAACATAATGTTATAACATAATATAAATGCCAAGATTGTTTTTTTATTCTAGACATTCATTTAAGTAAGAGTACATCAGGGAGACATGAGCTAGCGTTGAAAAATTATGTATGCGCCAGACTTAAAAATAATTTGTTACAGTTGCAGGGCACGTCCGTTCGTTATTTTAGCAGCGCCAATTCCGACGTCTCGAGTTCACCCGATTGCTTCAGCCCCTACACTACACCGATCCTAGATCCAAAATTGATCCACTGCGCACAAAGAAAAATAAAAAATCTATTTCAAACGAAAATAATTCAACTTTATTCAATCTATATCAGTTTATATGATAAATAGACGTCTCTATATTCGTATCTACTTTTAAGAAAAGTATTCCAAGCGTTTTAAAATCCAGTCGATTTCTAAGCAATCTCTCGACTATATTTGTGTTTACATTTTCACGCAACATTCCGACACAGTTATTTTCAAATACATAAATTTAGTCTGTCTCAATAATGAGGCACTTTAGGCCAAGCTTGTACTTAAGAGGTCTTAATATATCAGCGTCGACCAATTTACACGTGTACGTGAGGTGGCGCTCAGTGAAAAGCTTAAGACCGTCACCTTGACGTTTAGTGGTGTAATTAAAATGCGTCACACGATACTTATGAGAACTGAACGTTTCAGTGTGACCCATTCAGCCTCTTTTTGTCTAAAAAACTATCTAATCTTTGATCAACTAGTGTGGACAGAATAATGGCTATATCGTTTCTTTTCACTGTAATCTTCTGGAGCTAGGAATATATTATGATCAAAAAGTGAGAAATGTCATTCACAAAAAGATAGACAGAAAACAATAATACACTGGAAAATGTATAAATGTATATTTATGAAATGGTATAAAGTTGTTAACATCGATATAGGAAATGACATAAAAGGAAAAAAAATCAGCTACAGTACAAAGATGTGTCACTTTTATGACATTAACAGGATGGCGCTAATAAGTGTTCATAATTCAGTTTGAATTAAATCCACAGGGTCAGATATCCTTATCGGTCTATACTCTGTAAAAATCAGATGGACGTTGTCTTGGTGTCAATAAAAAAATCACCGGATCCTAATGAGATTACCAACATAAATACCGAAAAAAAGAGGAGAAAGCAGTATGTAAAGAAAAGAGTTGGTTGTTTTTATATTTCGGTACGTATATTAGATTTCTTTTGTTTACATCAACTAAATTCCCATAGACTAATAAAGCGCCCAAGTTAGTTAAGTTAAACATGTGCTTTTAATACCGTGTCAAGTGATAATATCTGACACGAAGTAATAACATAAGTTGAGTAACACTTGTGCCAGCGCACGTAGCCAAGTTCCGACAGCACTTACGTAAGCGTGTCTCAATTCCGGAATATTGTAGAAGTATGGATGCGATTCGAGCGGCAATATCGTACACAAGCCGGTCCAATTTGTAGGAAACATCCACACGCTTCATATATTATTTGTTCTTGTTTGTCATATTTACCTACGTAAACGGTATTAGAAAAGTTTCGGACATTCCTCTGTCTACTGTTTTTCATTATGTTTTCATGTTATACTAAGTAAGACATAGAATTAAATAAATTGTTGTACTAACAGTTGCGATGACAGTTTGTCTTTGTAGTTGAATTTCTCTGATGTGAAATGGTTGCCAAATGTCGTCGAATGGGTGGCCGCTAAGTGACTGTCTCGATAAATTTCTTAATTTAATTAAAGTGACTGAGCGATGTCACCGACCAGCTTCGCAGACATAAACAATTCGAGCAACACTGTTGCTACATTTGTACCTTTTACAGAAATATTCTTATCTACTTAGCTAAATATGTCGAGATGTAAATGTACTGGAGACGGTTGTGTTGTAAATTATTTCTTAATTTTTAAATTTCATAATTATTACTTCAATCACACACATATTGTTTAAAAGCTTTTGTGGTTGGGACACACTTTTAAGTAAAGTGAAATTACTTGTATCAATTTTTTTTTTAACTTTGTTTACAACGGTATAAAAATTGAAAGTTTTTTCTGCTATCCAAATGTTCTGAACAGATTCACTTCTTGTTAGAAGTTACAGTAATTAAATATATTTGTCACGTTATCAGTCATGCATGGCACAGTTTGCTCACGATACTTTAAGTGAATAATAGTGTTAAACTGATAAGCAATCGTGATCTATTAATAATTATTAATAGTAAAATGACAATGACTGCTATTTGGTACTTTCACAAAGATATGGAGTAACAATTTGATTTTTTATATTGAACATATTTTTTAACATAGTTTACTTTTATTATAAAGTAACGATTGATAACAAAAAAAATGTTTTACCATATCGTGTATAGCGTAATTCTAAAAACATGGAACTATTGAAAATTCACCAATAAAAATACAATAATGTCAAATAATAAGCTGCATTTTGACTCTCGCAAAAAGAATCCAGTCGTTGATGTGCGGAAAGCATACACCCAAACATTCATTATAATTTTATCTCGTAAAAATAATATATTTATATCACTATTTTCATGTACAAGTAAAAATATTAACCGACAAAAGAGTTAAACATGGATACAAAAGGCAAACATCTCTATGTTGTTGTTTTAATTAAATATTGTAATACCTGACCTCAATTCCACCTGATAGCAGGCACGCACGGCACTAGGACTGAGAGAAAAATTACCTCGCATGAAATTACTTACGTAACGCGTACTCGTCGACTTAGGCTTGTTTAAATAGAACAATACTTGGTTTATTTTTAACTTAATGTATTTTTATTTTTTTTATTTAAATTTTATTTTTGTTTAAATTACTTTTGTGTTTATTAAAAAAAATACAATTGTTAGTGGCCGGTTTCCCAGTTTGGTTCGATAAATTCATGATATGCGTTTCCGAACTACGACCCATTAGTTTTACTCCGTTGAAACATAACCTAATGCAAATGAATCGCTAGGTACAAAATAAATTGGAACTTCAGAAACCCAGCTTAAGTCAACAGTTGCCATTAATATATGGATATAGTTCTTTATTTACCTTAAAATGTACTTTAAACCTCAATAATTTGAACCATAACCATTTTTCAAGCATAAATTTCTTTAACACATAAATAAAAAATAAAAAAAAGATATATTCAAGGGAAAATGTAAAATAAAGTCTGAACTATTTGAAATAATTTTGCGTTTGCATTAATCTTATTAATTCAAGTACAGACTTATCTCAAACAGAAACATAATTTTCATCAACATTATGCTAATACTATGCGAGTTATGCTAGAACATGAGCTTTATGTATTGATGTCTGAGTCAAGCCACAGACATTTTTATAATACATCAGACTTAATATCTAAGGGTACATGGCTTAAAGATAAAACAAGAGTTTAGGATAAACTTATTAGGGTTGCAAATTACATAGTTCTATCTGCAAGACTTTTAGTTCTTTAAAAGCTCTTGTAACTTAGAGATGGCTAACTTTAGCAAAATTAGTATTAAATAAGCCGTCCAACCTTGTTTAAAACTAGAGTTCAAATTGCTACTTGAAACATTTTTTTGTATAGAATCTGCCGTTTTAGTCTTTTCTCTTTGTCCTTTTGATGTTAACACAATCCAATTATGACGTGAAATCTTTTCTATTATTTCTTTTAGCTTCAAACTTTAAAGATTAGAACATGATATTGACCAATAAATGTCTCCAAAGATACTTAATGCATAATTTTATGTTTTAACTTAATAATTGCAAAGTTTTTTTGCGTCTTAACATTTGTACAGGTAAATAAAAAAAAAGTAAACTTTAATTCTAGAAACAAAGTACAGTAGCGGTTGCTGCGCGAATTACTTACATGTTAATGTTCTTTATTGCGTCCCCCGGAGTTTATAACAACACCGTCCCTTACAAACTACGAGTGGCGAACTCACAACTGGACATTCCTACGTTACGCTCAACCCAACGTGAGGTCACGTTAAAATTACATCGCTGACAAAAATATTTAAACCTCCAAATATGCCTTTTTAAAGTAGGTAGAAACGTCATAGTTGCTATATGCTGGCATGTGTTAAAAAGTTTTGTTAGGGAGACTAGGTATATCAGCATAGATTTCAGAACTTATAAAATTTAAGTACCTACTCGTACTTTAAATTTTAAACCGATAGTTGTTTGCACAACGAACGTGTTAAATTTAAAGATACTAACGCGTTCAAAACTAAAGGTCGAACTAAACTAAAGGTCGTAAATTCAATAATATTTTGACACAAGAAACTGACTGCGCAAAATATTGAAATCAAAGTAATCTTTTTGTTTGTCAACATTTACCAATGGTCGAGCGTTTTAATGTTTTATAACCGATCCTCACGGAAGCTGCCGACAGTATAAAGCTTTCGAAAAAACAAAACTATTGTCTAAGTTTACCATCGCAATGTTACAGAAGCAATGTTTACCTGGCGCTATCAATCAATGGGTTTTTTATTAAAAGTGAAATCGTAAAACGTATCCGCTTTTTGTTGAAAATGAAAGTTGGTCTTTGTAATAGAAAAAAACGTAGGTACCCATACTTGTACAAAGATCGAAGAGGTTACTAAGTAACTAATAGATATCGTCTCAATCTTGATTATTTAGGTAATTAGAACATGGATAAAAATTAACCTAGGACTTACGACAAGCATGCAAGGTTCGCTGAGATGAATCTAGTTCCAAGGTCACGGTAATAACTGTTCCTTTTAATTCTAACATAATTTTACATACATTAGTAGCTTTAGAGTTCATAGGTATATAAAATATGTAATAAATAACTCAGTCGGCAAGCATTTACATTTTAAAATAATCAATACTTTAGTACATAACAATATCTAAAGATGTTGATTTTATTCAGATCTATGTATCTAAATGCGGTTTAGCGATGTCATGAATATTGAGCGGAGCCGAGACACGTTCCGACATACTCGCTGCTGTCAGCGCCTTATCGCAGACCATGACTTGTTTGAAATATACGCCCAAGACGTCTTCGTACCGGTTCGTACCAAATGGAAAGGGTCCGGCTCCCTTGAAGCTTTTAACAAAATTATCATACATTTTCTAAAAAGGTTCACGCAATACACAAACTTCAAGTTATACATAAATCTACTAAAACGTAGTTGAATTCTATCTAGTATTAACGCCTTCGACTTTAAGAACGAGCAGGTATTTAGTAGACTTAATTCGTCTTGAAAGCTGCAAAGCTTTTGTACGATCAAGCAATTTAGGAATTCTTTCTATTTCAAGTAATATGTATTTTTATGAACTTGGTTTGGCATGTTTTAATGTCGTATACCAGGTCATATAGTTTGACTTTATAAGGTCCCAAAGTATCCACCTGCAGATAATATCTTATATTTGAATAAAGCATCAAATAAATAAAAACGATCATACTTACCTGTGAATATATATTATCTTATTATGAATTCCAAAGAAACGAGTAAAATTGCGTCCAAAGCTCACCATATTCTACCGCAGTAATTGTCCCCAACTTTAATAAGATAAGCTGCGTCGCTACCTCGCTTGCAGGTGAATGCAAATATAACAAATATCACAGTGCTATTTAGATAGCCCCTTTGTTTCGTCTGCATCCCTTGACGCCGTACGATAATAAACTTAACTCGAGCAAAAACTAGCCATTTATCCAACTATGCTAGACTGTTTCTATTAGAGAAAAAGATATTAAGAATGTGCTCGGAATAAATTGAAGTTTTCTGTTATTTCAAACAAAAATTCACTCAATCACATTAAACGTTTCTCGACACCGAACCGCATATAGAATAACTAAGTAAGGGGCGTCTCGTTGTCTGATACTTTATGTAAATGGTTCTTTTTAATATTCACAAATACAATCCAATTTGGAAGTACAGATAGTACACTGATAAAATGCAAGTCACGGATAAAACCAATATCAGCATGGAGATAGCAAAAACTTGTAAATGGAGGGCGTCGCGCCGCGGACAGAAGATCTCGGAGTCAGCACTTGAGTCCTGAAACAGATAGATTTATTCCATTAACATGTTTGTGCTGTTCCGCTTTTTCCTCGTGGCGTTGTTTATCTTGAACGGAATCCAATAAAGTTTGGATGCTGAAAGTCGTATGTAATGATAGACCCGCGCTCGTAAATCTCTCGGTTGCGGGCATTCTTACCGCATACTGAATAACATTAATGTATCATATAAAATTGAATATATGCCCTTCAGCTAAATCGATAACTTGAACAATGACTCGAAATATCTTTGTGTCTCAATATATTCAACGCGAAAACCTACAGAGTGTGACGTATAAATTTTCTGTTCTTAATAAGTCCTTTGCTTTTATGATCGCAGAAAATCCAAGCAAAATACATCGGGCTGATGGATGCGAGCGACGCGATATGTTTACTAAAGGCCTTTCATAAAATTCGGGTTGCCGCGATTCCCATGCTAATTTAACAACACTTGTTCTTTTAAATCATAATATTTTCAAATTACATCACAGCGATAACGAGAGCTTTCCCTTTAATGTGAAATTGCTTTTAACGCAAGTATATTTACATAATTATAGTAATTAAGAATTTATTTCAAACGCCAAATTACATTCACCAGAAAATCCTAATGTTAATCATCTCTGAAAAGTTTGTTTTGTAATTAGAAGGAAAAATAAAAATTACTTCTTTTGAAGGCCCTTAAGTAAAATAATTTAAAATACGTTAATTTATAACCTTCATTAGTATGCGGAACAAAAATTAAATTAGCAAGCAAAATCCATTTCTCCTGCCTTAATTATTATTTGATCTGGAATTAAAAAAAAATATCAAGCAGCCAATGTGTGCTAAAAAAATGAAAATTATTCTGATTTCATTCCAAATTTGAACAGTAATTTACATACAAATATGTTAATTTTAATCTCAAACGTTGGGTATCCATTAATTAATTATAAGATTAAAATAAAATGTGTGGAAGGTATTACGAATATTATATTAAAAAAAAAATCTGACCACTTTGCCTTATCTTCATGCAAAAGGCGTAGTTATTAAAAATAACAGATTTGCAAGACCAAAATCTGTATGTGTACTGAATATTGCTCGAGTTTTTTTTTATTAACGAATTACGACCTTTTTTCGACATTAATAAATATGACAATTTATTTTAAGACAGATCTAGACTGTAAGTTTAAATCTAGATTCATCACGTTTTTGTTTAAATATCTGAATTGTATTTGTGCTTTTCAAGTTGACTTTTAAATTCTTTACAATTAAGTCCGAGTTTTGGTAAATGACAAGCCTTACGTGAAATTAGAAGAGAAAATAGGACGAGATAATTACACCTCCTCTGCCTTGCTCCAGTCGCCCCTGCCCCCTCTCCCGTACTCGTCCCCCCGCTTGCCCTCGTTACGGAGTTTAATCTGTTTAAACTTTTATTTACTTCACTTACGCCAAATTGAAGTGATTAGCAAACAGGCCTTTCCTTGGAATGCCTTCGTTTCATCTTACGTTTTAAATTTTAACTCCTTATTGGTCGTTGACGAAACGAAATTTGAACCTAATTTTGTTTTCAATTATTTCGCTTCTCTTAAATCGAAAAACGTAAATTGAATTGGGTAGATTGTAAAATTAACTATATTTGCAAATTATACTATAAGGTCGTCTTAAGCCAAAACGTAAATATAAGTACCTACTTTTATATTCATCCGGAGTAGTAAATAAACGTCTGTATGAAGATTATTTGTAAATTTTATGAGACTGGTCGATTTGTATGTTCGAGATCCAAATTTTTCGCAATTTTATTTTTAATTCTTGGAGTGCATAGGTCACTAAATTAACTTGTTTTCAAGTATAAAGCACCATTTAAAAAACGATCAGGTAATTTTAAATAACATGTTCTCCTCGCTGTTTTTATTATTATTTAAGTTTGCGACTATGAACTTTAGGGTTGCCCCTTTCAAAAGTAGAAAATAATTTCATTACCAGTTCAATCTACATCCTTATAACTCTTCCAAGTTATTTAAGAACAACATAATAAGTTTAAGTTCACACATTATTTTACACAATAAAGGAATATTAAATTGTAGAGTTGTATCAAACAAAACAAACTCTTCTTGTTATCAATAACGTATGCACCCAATATTTTACATGCAGTTGCACCGTTCAGTCGGCCATGTTACCAAGCGGATGTATTATTCAAACGAAGCGCATGAAGTATAACTATCTCAGTCACTCCAGTGTAATCTCCATATAGTTTTCCTTCACCAACAGGTCCCCTGCATCCAATTAGGGCAATACGCATGCGCCCTGTGTCAATGTCAAATCAATCTTTGTACGCTGATGCAACGTGCTATAAATAAATTTACTATTTAGATTCATCTCATACTAAACACCATTTTTAAATTATTTTCTATCTTTTATTTAATGGATCACGGAAAAGCATCGAACGTGGTATGTTATCAGAATTACGTAATTATTCTATTAAGTCTACTGTATGGATGAATTGATTTTTAATTATGAATTACCAATCACGTTTAAGATAATAGGCCCGCTCTACATAATCATTTATACTGATTTATATTGTAAAGCTTTTATATCAGTTTTATTTGAATAGCTTCTAAAGCATAAAGATACTCTAATTACCATTTGAATTGTCGAAAAAGATGGCCGTATTCTTATAGAAAATTGGGCGTTAAATATTCAGTCGTAGAACGGCAGCCATCGGGCATATTTTTACGAGTGGCAAGAACCGGCTCATTACTATATTATTATATACGGTGTGGGCCGCGATGAACCGAAACACATCCAATTTCCCAACATCCCATTTATTGATATTGACTTGAGGACGCTCCATGTTTCTCGGCCTACGTGATGGCGAGTCTGGAAGTGGCTTTACTAATACCTAGCTACGTTGAACTTTATTAGAACAATCATCCGAGTAGGATTAAGAGATAAAAAGAAATCTAAAAAGTGACATGGATTTTCGTCATCAAAATCAAAATTCTACAAATTAAAAAAAAACTATCCTTACTATTTGTAGATTCTATAATGTGTTTATTGTAAATAGGGAATTTATCTACTATTATTTTACTGATTTTTGATATCGATATAATAATATAAGTGACTAAAGACAAGAGAATGTTTCTACAAAATTTTTAATATAATCATTGACAGGACAGATCCAGTAAACCGTGGATAGCAACCGATACTTCGTGGTATTGCTTATTATCAAGCCCAAAGCCAGATAAGCCTCGAACGTGACCTGCAAAAAATAATCATTTGGGACCGTAACAGGGACTTCTACCCTACACATTCAGAAGTACCATGCTATCCTATTGATTAAAGATAACCGTCAACAAATTAAGAACTTATTAAACTATAGAAAAGTTTTCAAATCCCAAGCTAACTAGCGACCTCCATCGATTCGCTAAGGTTCTAATAAAAACACATGCGAGAGTCGCACGATATTTCTAATATTATGGTAATGTGAACCGGTTTTGGCCGAACTTGATATCTAGAACCGAGATTCCTTGGAATTGAATGGATGCGGACGACCGTGTAGGCATTATGGACGCTTTGTTTTTTCGGAAAGAGTAAAAAAGAATTTGAGATTGGAGCTCCGAGTTTAATTATGTGGCTGTTTTGGTTTTTATTGTTTAAGAATTTATTATTACATAATTATATTGAAATTATACAAATGTAAATAACATAGAGACGAATTAAGAATCATTTCTATTTGAAAGTCGGTTGAAAATATTTCTAGGAGTTAAGAAGTAGCTTTAATAAATGTTATTTTAATTTTTTGTTAAGTATGACCAAAGTTCTATTTAACGGTAAACATAACATATTCTTTTTGTGACGTTGTATTTGACATTTTAAACAAAATGCTTTATAAAATTCTTTAACGAACAATTTATAATTAAATGCCCAAAAGTTAAAATGAAAAAATCGAATGAAAGGATCCCTGTAATCAGATCTTTTTAGTTGCCAGTGACTTATTCTCAGAAAAGATTACACCCGATATTTGGCGATCGTCGTGGGTCACTCACATCGCGAAAATTAAATCGATTCGGGGGCTTTAAAATGAAATTGGCTCGACCAGTGAGCCGCTTTACGTTCGTAATTAATGTAAACATGGGACGACGAAATTGGAAACCTGTCAGTCAAAATGGTATAAACGAAGCCAATCGGAGATAAATAACTGTCGGATTGCTGTAGCGTGGCGCGCCCTCATTTGCATGTCAATGACGTAGGGCGGGGAACAATGGAAACTTACCTGACTCGATACAGCCTGTACGCTAGTGACGTCGCTTCCACTTTTTGTTTATTGTACGTCCGTTGCGATTACGTGACGTTGAAATATCAATATTCTATTTTATAGCGAGGTGATGTTCGAGCTCTCGACTGGGAAAAATTGAACGCTTTAAATTTTGTTTTCCTGGGATATTGCTGCTCAATTTTAAAACAATTTAACATTCTCGAACTCATAGTACAGATAGCCAATTGTTTTAAATTGCTATATTTTTTTTCACTTCTATAGCCTTTTTGTTTTTTATACTTGTTGATAAATTCCATTTTCAGTACGTAGTTATAATCGCAGATATTAGTTGTCTCTTTAGGCTTCTGCTACTGAAAATTATTATTTTTCGTTTCTCGTGATTCTTCTTTGTTTTTAAGAATTATTCTGCAAACATAGAAAAACAGTATTATTTTCATTGTAGACATATTTTTTTAATCTCATAAGATTTAGAATAGATTCAACATTTGTTGAAGTGCATTTGTACTAACGCCGCATCATTCAATTAATATATTGCCATTATTTTAACAAGAAGCAATTGACTTCAGACAAAGTTAGATTTACAAGATCTACGTCGAAGATATGATACGGTTCATTGAGGTTAATGAAAGATTTTACTTGAGTTAACTCAATAGCTTTGTTTTACAATGCAATCCATCTTAACAACTCAAATCAAAATTAAATGACTCTATTTTTTTATTTACACCTCACATGTCTATGGTCATTTATGTGTTACAAATATAATTTTCTATTTAGTTACACGTAATTAATTTTCTATAGATATACAACGTATTAGCTACGTATTTCGATTTGGTCCGAAAATAATTCAATCTCACCGGTTCAAGATTACCGGCTAAAAAAAGGTCGAGGTAAAAGGGACGCGGAAATTGAGAATTTACGTGTAGGTAACACTCGAGTGTACTAACAATTCCGAAACGAGCACCAGTTGTAGAATGTTTTCTGTTTTCGTTTAAAAGGTTTTGTAATTTACACCTTTCAACTTTTATAAGTGAAAAAAAATTAAAATTGACTGTCCATCTTCTATACATAATCTAAAAACCAGCCTTGCTTTAACTAAATCTTATTTTGATATTTTACCAAAGTATTTAAATAAAAGAACGAGATGAGGCATAAAATCTCTGCCACATTTCCAATATTTTAATAAACATAAAACGAAATAACGTTTGTACATCTGTCCTATCTAAGAGATCACGATTGTTGAAGGGAAGCTTTTCCCGTGTTATCTGAAGGCAGGTATCTAATGCGAACTATTGGATACACGGGAGACGTGCGCATACTGTGGGCGGGTGCGGGGATGCTACAAACACGTGGAGGCGATATGGCCGCATGTTTTATATTATTGAGGCTCCGATGGCCGCCGGGTACAGTTTACCTTGTTTAGGGATATATGAGGGTGAAAAACTCCAGTACAGAGGTCATGGGATTTGTAAAAAATGTTTGCGTTGTAGAACTAAATTAATTTATTTAACATTTTAATTTTAATATATATTGTGGTCGTCTGCATTCTATTGGTTTTGATATTAGTAATTAAATCGATTGACAGTTTTTGGATGTACATAAATATTTTATGTCAATAGTTTAAATAGGCATTTCAATACGGAAGACGTTAAGTTTATATATTTTTTATTGTCAATAGTTCTGAAATTTAATTTACATTTTAATCTTTTTTTAATAACTTTTCCAAAAAAATATAAATTTTATTACGTCAATGTTAAACGATTTTTTGTCACAAAAATAAAGCACACATAAAATAAGGTTGTATCTATATATTTTATATTTTAGGTTAGAAATTTCGAGGCCATCCAATATGAAGCCAAACATTTGCGATCCGTCGGGTCGGCGCGGCCGGAATATTCATTCACATAACATTGGATAAAAACAAGAAAGTTGTTTGGACAAAACTCGCATCCCTGATTATATTTGTGCAAAATATTCCCCGGATCTCGTGTACACAGTATAATAAGTCTCTCGGGCCGACAAATGGAGCCGAAAGAAAAGCCATCGAGTCTTACGTTACGTGATCCGTGTGACGATGTAGGTATGGTGTACAATGGACAAGGGGAAATCTCTTGAGCTGTATTAAGGCATAAAGGTGGGTACCGATTCCCAAATGGTTCTGTTATTTCCCCTGCTCAAAATAAGGAAATCCGACAAGAAATTGAAAGACAATAGGGAAATTGCCTATGTATAAAATGCAAACAGAATCTGAACTCATTTGTCTTTTTAAAAATACATGAGTCATATCTAACATTGCTACACACGATAAAATCTTATATTTAAAAATATTGTGGACCAGCCTAATTAAAATGAAAATTAAGGTACATTCTTTTAGGTCGTTCGTGTGCTCCGAGCATCTTATAAGAATTTGTTATGATTTTCATGCACAAGCCCTTGTAAAACAGGGTCGTTAAAGCAAATTAGATTGGCCGTGTCCGACAAATGGCACTGCAAAGAATTTATTTAATCCAAGTTGTTCCAAAAACTGATGCTGTGACAGTACAGTTTTGCGAAGAAATTTCAGTTCAAATATTTCCACGAGCATCGAGTTGCTGTTCAAATATAAGTCGTATTTTCTTGTGTAGAAAGCTCTCTCAAGAAATCTCTTATTAATATGTAAAAATTTGTTTAGACGCAATTTGGGGAAAATTGAACTGTTTTCGGGAGGTTTTAAGTTCTTAAGTTGCTTGCATGTTGGTTTATGTAAAATTGAACGCTTCGTGCCCACCACCCGTCGAGATGGGACCGCCAAATATTGCGGCCTTTATTTATGTCCACTTGAAGTTTCCCGTAACTATAAGAGCGGCTTTTTTGCAAAACAAAAATCTAGAATATATGTTATGCATGTTAGCTGCGTTGATTTTGTATCATTTGAATAAATAAGAAACCATTATTATTCCCATCGATATTGACAGTTTACGATGTGTTTTATAATATCCAACACTGTCTAAATAACTATAAATTTTTGATAAATTAAATACAACATTATTGAAGAGAAACGTACATTATATTGGAAAATGTTAATAAGAGTACCGAATTAATTAAATTATTTTGAATTCAACACCACGGCACAAATATTATTTGTACTAACTATAACGTGAACTCGTAGTTAGTTATTTGACTCTATTTCCAATTAAAACTATTGCGAGCGAGAAGCACGTTATGCATTCTTTGTAGTTCGTAAATTAATGCTATGTTACCAAATCTAATTGAATACAGTTGCGAGAACTAAAGCTCTGAGAAACGGGACGCTTTGCCATCATATTTAGGTCGTCGTTTCCATTACTCCCTATGATTCCTTCATCCGAGTTGCATGCATGATTAAATAAATTTCTAATTATTATTTCTTGTTAAAGTAAACATGTCATCGCGTACTTAAGATTCGTATTTAAATAAAAATTTAAAGACGCAAATAGAATTGCAAAGAACTCTATGCAAATTATTTTTGTGAGTCAGCTACAGTTAAATTAAATAACAAAATTTGCATTCCAAACTTATACAGTAGTAAAACATACAATATTATATCTGTAGAAATATCTTTAGTTAAGAAATGTGGAAATTTTTTGGATACTAGATATAAGGTACGCAAAAATTGTATACCCTATCTTTCAGTAACATAAGCTTTCGATAACTTCAGTAAAATAATTCTTATCACACTTCCTTGTGTAAATTGAATCTTCAGTACTATTTAATCTGTACTATTATAATAAAGTGTAAACACACACTTCTTTGTTGCCTAAGATGTTAGCAATTACAGCATATTTTTGAATAATTCTTTTTTTAATAAAAAGCAGTCACTTACGTCGCGCTTTAGGCTATATATTTTCACACCATTAAACTTAGGGGCTATTTTGGATAAAAACCCTTATGTGGTAAATTGACCACAAGTTGCTGCCAACATCAAGAAAGTAAGTTTGCCAAGGTTTGTCATGTCATGTCATTTTGACATTTGCTATTGATAACTTGACAAATGTAAACAATAAAATAAAATTTTCATAATTTCATGGGGATGAAGCCGCACGGGAACAGCTAGTATTATATGTACATACAAATATTGAAACAAACTGAATGTAGGTAGATGGTACCAAGATAAGAGTAATTACACGCGTCAAAGAAAACAACGCGCCGCTTTAAGCCTTCGTTTATCGTTGAGGCCAAAATACCCAAGCTTTTACCTTAAGACCTCCAGCGATCTTTTGATCTGTCTCGCGCCCCCGCCTTGATTACCGTATACAGTGTGGTTTTACTCGTACCTTGAATTCGGTAAACGTGATTGCTTTCTGTGGAAGGCTTTATTTTTTTTCACTTCATTAGCTAATTGGTTCTCCTACCGTATTGAAAGTTATTTGCATATTATTTTGTATTGATTTCTGGGAAATTGTTTCATATGAAAAATGCTCAGTCATAAATGTCAGACCTTTGTATTCTTATCAGTATTTCCAGGCCCAATAGACTTGCTTTAGTTTAGAATTGTTTATGAATTATTGCCTTTTAATTTAATTACCAGAATTTCTTGGAATTTCTCCAAATTACTTATTAAATTTACATGTTTAATTAAGTTTCGTAAATTAATACCACATCCAATTTTATCTTTGTAACTCAGAGGCATTCTTAATTACGTATACTTCAATGCAAACCGAGTAGGATTAAAACAATATTTGCAACGTCATGTGTGAACCTCCCTTCAATTTTCTGCTACCTTATAATAACCTTGTTAGCGTTAATATAACCAAAAGGGGTTAAATGCAACCACGTGTTTTATTTATTTTTCATTTGGTATATTTGATACATTTATATCAATGCAATATACTTGTGTATGCAAATTTTATTCAATCATAATAATAATTCGTTGAAGGTGTCAATATTTTGCATATTTCTAAATTAAAATACGATACGTTTTATCTGTGAGATCGTTATAAATCGTGGCATAAGAAATACAGTAATAAAAATATTCCGTGGAATTAATAATATTGAAAAGACCTTGTAAATGCAGTAGGTATACAAATTCACGCCTTCGTTAAACAATCAGTAGCATATACCATAAACAAATAAAGGTCGAGTCCAGTACACGCGAAGATATACGCAGCCATACCTAACGCTATAACAGGAGATCTTATCGCTCGTTTCGGGGGACGAAAATAATCTGTCACAACTACAACGACATGAAAATGTTCTAGCTCGACTTAACTTATGTAATGATAAGGAGATAAGCGATGTTACGTTGATATATCGCCGGTGAAACGACCTGAAATATTCAAGTTAAAACTGGTCGTTTTAATCCCTGACCACTGTCTGTCTCCTGCTATAGGTATTAACGTAACTTTATGCTACAGTATGTCGTACTTTATGTCACACTTTATGTTATTATTTCTTACAATAAATCTCACGTTGTCATGTCTTAATGTGAGTGATAGAGTTCTTAGTGGATGAGGGTTTCGGTGTCAAATTCGAGGTTATTTACCGCGTCAAGGATTGCGATGAATTTGTGAAGTAAATTGTGTTGTTTAACACTAAAATCTTTCGTGATATTTTACGGAAAAAGTGTTATTTTTGGAGAAATATTACATCTATTTACTCTTATTCATCGATATTAACGACAGATATAGCAATCATAGTATGTAGTGTAAATTGCATAAGATTTAATCTTAAAGAAACCTTTATCTCGATAAGAAAACTAATTATGAAAAGGTAAATCTAATGCTCACAACGATAAAACCCACCCTAAATCACTCACGTCTGAATCGATATTAAGATCAATGCTTTTACCTAATCAGAACGCGAGCCAATAAGTGAAATTCCATTCGTATTTACGGTAACGAATTTCTCTATGCTTAAGATCCGCTTATACGAGATTAAATAGACCTTATAAACAATGCGAATAGTCTTACTTGTTGATGGTTTGTAATAAACTAATGATATTGAATTAGTACAAAGGTAATTTTAACATAGCTTTATTCCTTATGTTTTGATGGATTTAGATATGTTTTCTGTTGGAAGAAATAACAATGGAGTAAAATGGAAAAGTTTGTTTAGTACTCTTCAGATATTTAAATTAAATCGTATAATATAGAAGGTAAAAATACATAATAGATAAATTTAAAAGATGGATAAAAATAATTGTCAGATGACAAATACATTTGTAACAGTACAACCCTAAAAATACTCCTTGAAAATGATTTGATAGCATCCAAATGCCAGGGTCATCTGACCAGGCACGTTTTAATCTCATTAAGATAAGAACGATAACTAAAGATGGCCAGATAAAATTTTAATAATTTAACAATGTATATTTTGATTATTTTTCTAACGATCCAACAGATAATATCATTTCAATTTTTTACCAATAGGAAAACATTAAAACTACGCAACTTCTAGTTTTACAACAACCTAATAACACATATTTGCCACATTATTTAAAAACCAAAATATCTTAAAAATATGTAGATAATAAATCACGTTTTTATATGACAACAAAAATCTAGAGTTGTACAGAAATTAGTAACGTCTTTAATGCGAGGAATTCCAGACTGGCAATGTAGACAACTATACAATCTCCTTGCGTCTAAATAATAAAAATAATTCGCCCCTTGTTAGACATTTACTGGAGCGTTTAACTTTACATTTGTTCAATGAATCTTCGAATGATTTTGTTTAACATTTTAACAAATTAAAGTTTCGTAAGAGATCTTATAATATAATAGATAACATTTTAAATAATAATTTAGTGTAATTTAATAATTATAATTATCAATGACATGTATGGTGTAATCTATTTCGAATTTTCGAACAAAACATTGAGAAGGATTTTTTTACCCTCGGAATATTTACCCTGTTAATTATCAAAATTTCGACAGTTTAATTAAATATTAAGAAACTCACCTCAGATGAAGTTATATTCTTTAACAATTAAAACTCGGCCGCAGAGTTAATTTTGATCCCACTCGTACAGACTGTTGTAATAACAAGGTACGGTTTCATCTGGCCTATTAATGCAGTAGCGAGTACATTTAAAAGGGACTTCATGTCAAAAAAAAGGGGAAAGTTCGCCCAGCGGTGTGTTACCCTCTTATAAAAACTGGGCCAATGGGGAATGATGGTGCTCTACAAAAGATTTTTTCCTACCAATCGATACTCAGTCCCAAAATGGCCGCTTTAGAATTTGTTTTTTTTTTAATCTCGAAAGCGTCAGCCATGATTTTAATCTCATCTTTTAGTATTGTGTTCGTTAATGTTTGCCTTGTAGTATGAAAATTGTAGTGCCATTTTACACCTAAATATTTGGTACAAATATTAAATTTTGATGTTTCATTCTTTCAAACAAAGTAAAGATAGGTCGTCAGTGTATTTTATATTCTTATAATTAAACAAATAGCATGCAATATACAATACGACAATAATTTTTTTTCACAAAATAACAATTATTAATATTGAATTTAACTGTGAAATTCAAACACTGCTAGTTTCATAATAAGTTTGTTTAATTGAGTACACCAACAGATTAAACTTCTTTGAACCGTCTTTTACAAGCGCCATCTATCGCGAAAGTTTAGAAATCATCAAAGAGGCTATAAAGCGTGTTTACACGCGAACACACAGCCACAGCCGTAGAGCTTATTTACTACGAGTACGCTACGAGCTCGTCCCTCACGGACATTGTATGTTTGCGTAGACTGAACTTATGCGTACACAAAGTTGGCGTAGTGTGCGTGAAAGTAATACGTTCATCGTGGCTCACAAACACATAGCCAAAAGTTTCTTAACCAAAGTGACGCGTAGCGACATCTAGTATAAAATATCGGAACTTTTTCGTAATGGTCTCGGCGGAAAGAGTAGCTAATGACAATTCCATAGTTATGTTTAGAGATAATATATTTTTACAATGATTTTGTATTATAGCTTTTTAAGGTTTATCGATATCATTTTTTTTTAATAATTGTTTTATTACATTAAAATTTTGGTAATTTAAGACTTGAACCTTGTTATTGTCAGTAGTTCAAAATATGACTGATTTTACTTTTATCTCACCTTGCAGGTTAATGTTAAGTTTCTTTAGTCGGTGTTTTTAAGCTGTGTTGGAGAAATAAATTAAAGTCGAAGAATCAATTTTTTTTTATATTATTATCTTTCAAATTCAAGTTACTACTTTACTTACGACATCATTAGTCTTTTAATGTTTTGTTAACAGTACAAATCTGAAAAAATAATAATTTAGCAACTCTATTCACGAAATTTTCCCTTACACCCATATCCATTTCTATCGACGCTAGAAATAGACATCTTTATCAGACTTGAGCAGCGAGCACGAGATTGAACTCGATTCGAACGGTATGAAGTCCCAACAAATTATCAATTTCCAAGGTCAAATATTCCTATGATTTTTATAACTTATATCAAGATAAGTATTTTAATAAATCTATAGACCTCCAAATTTGTTTGTGGAAATTTTAAAAATGTAAAAAGATTTATTTATCTTAATTATGCATCGACTATTTTTAAAATATTTTAATCCTTTATATTACAAGGAAAAAATGTAGTATTGTTCAATGCCCCCCGCGATGTTAGTATTAAAAAACATTTCCGATTTCTTCACATTCAAAATCAGAATACGAAATTATACAAAATCACAAAGTCATAACTTAATTCATTATTTTAAAATGATGACTGCTTTAACGTATAGTATCTAATTAGATTTTGTTTTTGGGTAAATATTAGCTCTTTAATCTCATAATTAAGTTCACCGATCATTAGTATGCATAAGTAGGTATACACATTTAAATGGAAAAAAACCTCAAAGCAATCTTGCTCAATACAATTACGAAATGCTTTACGATTATCCCAACATAATACTGGCCAAAAACGGTGAAACTTGAAAAAATAAATACTTTTTTCCTGATCGTCGGAATGTATCGTCCCACGGCGCGTCATCTGAGGGATTATCACGAGTATTCGTGAGAACATTTTCGTAACGTCTTCGACAAAATTTATATTAGATTTGTGCCGTGCGTTACAAGAAAGAATCTCTGAGAATTTCAGTCGGTGAATTTACGAATACATTCTCGTAACTGATACGTAAATTCATGATAGACCCTCTGATGCGAGCCGTCACTTGAATGTTGGATAATTCATGCATTTTATTGGCTTGCAATGTCGGTCACTCTTTGCGTATTGAACCGCTCTCAGTTGAATTACGAAACTTATTAACTGGCCAATGCCCTGTGTTATTTGCGCCGCTTTATTTATCAGATTTTCATTTGAATTATAAGAATCTTGATAATAAAAAATAGATGTCAGTGATTGATCTTATGGATTACGTTTACAAATTACTTTTACATGACAATTACTAACTTAAAATCAACACAAACAAACGTACAAAAGAACAAAATAAATCTATAATAATTTATGCAGCAGTAAAATTTAATAAAACAAGAAGACGTTGGCATGTATATTAATAATTATTTGCGTTTTGTTAAACTCAATTGTTTTATGTATCATTAAGTTCTATGGAAAATAAATATGAAAACAAAATGCAACGGACAAATTAATTACAGTCCTGTTACATATTTTAACACCTCAAAATACAAAATAGCAGATACTACAAAGCAAAATTAGAATTATTATTTTTATCCAAGGACGCGTGTCCGGACGCATGTTGTATCGCAGTCGGACTTGGTTCATTGACATTTCGCGTAGACTACGCTAGGGGTTGGAGACATGCTTGCATCTCTTTCTCTCACTTATGTTAAAGGGAGAAGTACAACCTAGTAAATTGTCACCAATGTCGCTTTGCACCAGGTGGCAATTATTGGCCTTCAGTAAAATTGTTTGAACTTTTGAAGGTCGAAAAACATGATATAAATAATTCGTCTAACTAAGCAGTGGTTATGATTATTAAGAAAACACATAGCTTCGATTTTCGTATTATTTTACCAATTAATTTCTTCGGTCTTAAAAATTTAATAACACCAAGTACACAAATTTAGTAGAAAAATTGTCGAGGTTTTTAGGAGAACAAAGATGTCCATGGATTAAAAAAAAACTCAAACAAAAAGTATTCACATGGAAACATCGTGCAGGCATATGTCGTATTCAAGAAACATAAGCAATAATAATTTAAGTAAAGACCAAAGACGTTAAGGTGCTTCATGCTTAAAATTTGCAATAATTAAAAATTCCAAACTGAGTAAAGAGTGGGCCGAGTTAAAATAACTGCTTAATTCACATCGGAATCTTAAAGACAATTTTGAGATTAAAAATAAAAATAAAGTTCTCTTAAAAACAATTTTTTATTTCGGTTTATAAATTCGTTCTGTCTTAAACTGCCGAACGAAGGCAAAGGGAAAACAGAGGCCACTAATGAGATCGAATGGCCTTCGATCATTCAGTAAAAATAGTTTCTCCGAGTATGCGAGACCGTAAAAATCTCTAAACATACCTTTGGAACAGATTTGAAATTGAATAAGATAGTAATCATTCTAACCTATAACTGAAATATTAAAAAAATACTGTTTTTATATTTTTTTTTATCATCTAATCAATTATATATTTTGCATAATCATTGTTTTCTCATTAAGTTGCAACTGACGTTATAGCCTAACCAGGAATATCTTTTTTTTTTAATTTTAGTAGGTAACTTTACATATGTTTTTATGATAAGTTTTATCAAAGTTTTCGATGACAACATTTTATTTTTAAAACATTCGTTTCAATAGCTCATTCGGTATAAAAAAACGCAACCTTCACCATGCCGATGCATGTGGGTGGCTGTGGGTTACATTGAACCTCTGTTGCCACTCAATGTCTCGATTAGTAATGGAATTTCGAAAATGAACCTTATTGTTATAGTGTCAAAGTCGAAAGGAAAAGATATGTTAACGTTAGAATATGAAGTATCAAGTTATTTTGAGTATGCTATTTATTGCATGATAATGAAGGCGATAGAAAGAAGACAATATTTATTGAAATACAGGCGATCGAATAAGTTAGAGACTAATCTAACTGTAATATATTTAGTTAAAATGAATACAAAAAAATCACTCTAGGAATGTCAACATATATAAAAAATTTACCTTTTCTTTGCAAGGAATCTTTCAAGTGTAAATTGAAATGCTTTTATTGTAATTGCGAAATTTCCTTAGTCAAAACAGGTGATTTCTTTGATGACAGAACGATAATATAATATTATTTATGAGCCTTCCGAACCCGGAGCTATATACCGGATTAACGAGTTATTAAATCAAAATACACTAATCATGTAGTTTGAAAGATTCAAGGTCTTTGTATTACACTTATCATACTTCATACTAATCATACTTAGGTATATTATAAATGCGAAAGTGTTTAGATGTATAGATGGATGGATGGATGTTTGTTAGAGTTTGCAGCCTAAACAGCTGAACGGATTTCGATGAAACTTGATATAGATGTAGAGGATAGTCTGGAAGAACACATAGGCTACTCTCTTTTGTTTTTTTTTAATTCCACGCGGACGGAGTCGCAGGCGAAAGCTAGTAATAAGAATAAAGGTAAATGTAAAACAGTTTTGTTAGACATTGTTTCTTACCTAAAACTGAAATACAGATTATTGTAACTTGAAACATCAAATTTCGGTTACATTAATTATGATAACTACAGTATGAAGACCAAACCAATTTTAATTAACCCAAACGTTAAGACAATGTTGTTTACCTTTAATATTTTTGGGTCCCCTTTTTAATTTAGTTAATTACTTTATTAAAATCTCTCGTTTAATTAACCGCTTGCTTCATTTAAATTTTGCTTGGTTATTTGCATCCTGTCCTAATCGACTGTGTTTTTTTTTAAAAAGTATGAATAACATGAAGATACAAATCAAGATTATTTGTGAAAAGATGAACCTTAGTTATGGTTACAAGGTCTTTGTCTATTAGCATATTATCTAATTAATATCACCATTGGCTACTGACAAACATAATAAGAATAAGAAACGCTCAATATGACCCCAGAATTGATCAAAACCCTACAAATTAGGTACTTAAGAAACATCAAGTTGTCTCTTTCTACCAAACTCCTATAGCTCGTATACAAAAGAGACGGATATAAATAAGGGATGCGCTTCCTATAAGGCTTTGCTCTGGAAACAGGTTTTATTCGAATGCTTCGGGACGTAGAATTGTTGCGCAAGAAAAAAAAATATTACTTTAATTTCAGACAAACAGATGAAGCGATTATGTTTGTATATCTCATACATTCTTGGAATTTTATATAGTTAAATGTTATTTAAAAACATTAAAAAAATGTAAAGAGTTACATTGCGTTTTACGTAACCTTTGAAGTTTGATAATTTGATGATTACACCGCTCCTTCTATCTTAGGTTATTACTTACATTTATATACTTCAAAAATTTACTTTTTATTTCAAACAATGGTCCATCAAGTATTGTTCAAAAGAATTAAAAGTAATTTGTAATGTATTTTTTTTCTAAAGTATCACAGTTTTGTCCTTACTTTTTTAGTATTCGTGTAAAAAAATATTTTGTAATGTTTGTTAACTCATTAGTTTTTATTGAAAATACATTATAACGGCATTGCTAATTTGCGTATGCTGTAATTATGAATGTAATTATTTGACGTCTGTCACTAAATTTTACAATTAAAAAAACCGATAATTTTTCATACGAATGTAAAAAATGTAAAACGTAAACCATCAAGACATATCTAATTTTTATGTATAGGTTTAAACATTGCGCAAGAAAATAAAAAAATCGTCTACGTCCCGCAGCATTCGGTCAGCGAGGAAAAGCCTCCAAGGATTTTGGATAGATGGCGTTAGGCTTCATCTAATGGCGTCCTGTCTCTCCAACAACTAATAGACAATTTTCTAACATGTTTACCTATTTTAATTTGTTATCCGTAAAAGAAACCGGCTCGACGTAATTTTCTTAAAACAAAAGCGAAAAAAACACAGAATTGCAAATGAGGCAAATGTCCGTCCACTTTAGTTTGAATAAATTTGAATAATGCTTTCCGCTTACATTTACGTAAGTTTTTAAAAGTAGTCTAGGTAAAAAATTCCTAGGTGATATTCTTTTTGGAACTATACTACTAGTCCATATTTTATATTGATTTTCATATTTAAAATGACTCTACAATAAATTTTTAAACACTAAATTTCTAACAAAACTTTCTTAATAAATTAAGATTGTATATTGTACGCCAATCATTAAGACCAATAAGAATGATATCATCATTTATAAGTTTTTTAATTCCAATTGGAGTAAGACAAATAAAATTTTTTAAAGCGCTTGTCTTGTTTAAGTAATAGTTCGAACAAATTTATGTTTATTTTAGACCAACTATAGATTTATCTTATGTTTTAATATATTATCATTGATTGATATACGAGGCGGGGATGTTTCTGGAGGAAGCGGTGTTGCGTAACCCGGCCCGGGCGGGCGTCCCGACGCCATATTTATAGTCACTCACACATATATATTGACGCATGCGCAGTCAGATCTCTATTCTATTTGTTAGTAAACATTGCTGGAAATGTTTGGTCGATAACTTTTCGTACTCTTGGGGAATAAGGAATTGATGGCGTAAGAGATCAAGCCAGGGGGCGTTGGCGATTTTGAATTCCTTTCGTTCACAATATTTGATTTCTTATAAACTTTGTATTATTTACATTCATTTGTATTATTTTACCTATGATAGAAAAGTATATCTAACTTTTAAGAAGCATTTCTGTTGTGATATAAAATATGTAGTGATCTACACACGAAACAATATCTTATTTTATATCATAAGGTGGCAAACGAGCAACCACCTGAATGCGCCAAACTGGTGAAGCAACCTTTCCCCATAGACATTCGCAATAGCGAATGCGTTGCCTACCCTTAAGCGACGGAGAAGGAGACTAACTTAAGAGGATGTTTCCCCTTCCGTTGTGTCTTCTCCACCGTCAAATCCACGTTCCCTTCCCATCCTTTTCTTATAAGAAAAAGGGTGGGAAGGAAAATGGACTACAGTTGGGCCTACGGCACTACACTCATCAGACGAGAATCGGAATTGCTCCCACTTTACGCCTGTCTTCTGTGTGGTCGTGGCATTACACCGGGCAAGCCGAGCCATTCGTGCGAAGATGGTAAAGCGGGCTCTACCACTGTTAAATGTATGTACACTGTCTATTTATACATAGGTGGATAAAATTATATACAAATGTATAAACCTAAATTATTATCATGACTCACTGTTATATTTTCTGGTAAATATGTGTACATTTTAAAATACAATTTTTTGTCGAGCCTTAATAACTAATGACACCTATTTTTACTATAATTATAACGTCAAAAATGACCGTGAGTTAATCATTGTAACAAATGCGGTAAAGAGCAATTACTAGCTCGGGGAAGTATTTAAAATTTGTTAACAAACCATCCAATTGAAATAACTTTTATTCCAATTAGACACGCAATATTAAATGCTGAAGGGATTACGGACGGTGTAAAGCACGCCTACACGAAATGACATAATCTGTACAACGAACGAAATAAATCGCTCAGTAATGTTCTGCTTCGCTGTTAGTAAAACAATTAGAATTTTTTCCTACATTGTTTATTGTATTTAACATAAGCAACGGCGTTGTTGAATAACGATAAGCAAAACAAGAAACAACTCATTTTTTAAATACCATACGTGAAACCAAAGGGTGTCTTATTTTACTTACGATGTACATCTGAAAAAAAAAATAGACTCGGGAACTTTAAGCTTTTGTATAATATAATTGAACAATATTTGAAAACTTAATCCATTCAAAGATCAAAAATTAGAAGCGATTTATTATTGTATAAAAAAAGTGTTTTTATTCGGCGATAGAGTCACAGTCATACGTCACATGAGGCGACAAAAATACTATTTCAATTCAATTTGTGATATATTTAATTGCAAATTACATACCTCTAGGCCATATTCAAATATTTATAGACTATGACAGTTTTAATAATAATATATAGGTGTGAAGCAAATATTATTTTAACAAATATTTTTTTGAAATACCCGAAAATTTGCCATTCACATATTTAATTTACCTATTTATATCTAAAATTCATACTATTAATATAAATTGATAGTTTAAAAGCTTATTATCTTTAAAATCTCAGAATTTAAGTCGAATATCAAATATATAAGATCAGATAGGTAAAATATGCAGTGTGAAGTAATATAATTTTATTAAATTTATTGGTTATATACCATATTGCTATTATTTGTTATTATAATTATATGCTTCACGTGATTCTTATCTTTTGAACTCTTGAACCATTATATTAATTGATAATAGGGCAATCAATTTATTGAATAACGTCAACATGTCATAATTGTATATGAAAAATGAATAATATTATTTAAAATATATTAGATGTCGTTTTTACAGTGGAGAAACACCCTTCGAGAGAGTGTTAAGGAGAGTGGTAGCGACCCTCAGGAATGAGGATCCGGAGAGAGAGAGAGAGAGAGAGAGAGAGGGAGAGAGAGAGAGATGTCGTTTCAAATTCCAATGGAATATTTTTTTCATAAATAGAGAAAAAAATTAAATCAATTTCTATTAAAAGAAATTAATTTTAAAGTATTAAGTCATTAAGTTAATTTAAATTTTTACAACGATGTTGTAATAATCAAATATTATCATTTGATACTTATATTGAAGGGTTAATTAAACAAAAATCATACAAAACATTGTTCTTTGTTTTATGTTATAGAAACAAATACGTTGAACAAAGAGCCTCTTGACAACCCTGACTCTGCGGGGCTCAAAGTTAGGGAGCAGGGGTGTCCCATTACCGAAATGTACCACGTTGCACTACGTCTATTTCTGCATACGAATAACCGAATTTTCTACGTTCGATAGTCGAAAATTGCACAGTCCTTTAGAGTGGTACTTTTACGTAGCAACTTTTGGCAACTGAGCGACGGCAACCGATTTGAAGTGAGCTTGAGACGGTCGTATTGATTTCACATTCCAATATATCTCACGGGGATACTTGTGTCAACAGATTAACTAGTTCTAATTTGAACAGGAACAGAGCGCTTTTCATGTACGTACTTTGTGTTTGTAAATATTCTTATTTTTATCAGCGTCTCTTAAAAATAATTTTCGCGTTTAAATAATTTTATATACATGTAATTAAATGGTGGTAAAAAATAAAACAATGGTGATGCAACTGACATTTTTGTTCAATTAAATTTAATCAATTCGAAAATTACACTAAATGCCACAAATAAAGGACTGAAAGAGTTGCAATATGCGAGAAAGGTCAATAGTCGTAAAGTAAATTATAAATGCGGCCTGACAAAAATGTTTCGTATGTTTTTTTCGTATTAATATGCACGATATGCAATAAAAGTATATCTTATCGTTTAAAATTTATTGCATTATAGTTCTCGGCCACAAATACCTCCGCCATGCGGATTATCTTGAATACTTTACCTGCCAGTAATTTTCTATTAGGCAGATTTCTTTTGGATGTGGGTGATATGCATAATTTATAATACATTTATTAGTAATGTTTTAAAAACACTTTATGTATTTTTAACGACGATATTTACTTAGTTCTTTAATTGAAATACGGAATTTCTAGCTTACTAATGTACAGTTTTACTTAAAAACCTTTATTCCACATTTAACCAACAAATAGGAAACAAATTAACGATATATTTTACGACCATCTATACCAATGTAACAAAGAAGAAAAGTTGTGTTTTTTTATGTCACGAAAAACCCAAAAATTTCTGGACCAATTTAAAAAAAAACTTTCGCTAAAGAATGCAATCACGGAGTAATATGGGCTATATTACTCCATGATTGTATCCGTGATTCATGTATTACTACATTTACTTTTAATTACTCGCAGATAAAGCTATTTATTCATAAATTCCCAAGGTTTATATGTAATTTGGGTTTACTTTTTCTAGCAAAATTCTTGTACGTATAGCTTAGCTCACCGGATATAGTTGCATGCAGACTATACGCTACGTTGCTCTACGGAACTAGCGCAGTTAGCTCTAGCTGAAATGACTTAGCTTCTCTAAGTATGTTTAGTTTATGAGCTGAAAATGAAGAAAAATAGAAAAGCCATTTAACATTGAGCATGTATCTTAAGAAATTCACTAAACTAAAATAAAACATGAATCGAAAACTTAAGACTGAGCTATTTTTGTGAGAATGAGAAAAAAAAATCTTGATTTTGAATTTAGAACAGTTAGTGATTAATAGTTAATTGAACTGATTTGCAATTTTTTGCATATCGTTTTAATGATTTAATATTTTTTTTTTGTAAATATTTAAAAAACTTGGAATTGATTCAGTCAATAAATTACAGTTTCATTTTACCTATTTCTTCAAACATCAGCTAGTAGAATCAATAAGTACGAGCAATAAGACCAAGGTAAATTGTCTTTCAATACCCATTGCTGCCAAAGTCTTGAAGTTACTGAATCAGAATCTGAAATGCGGTATTACATTTTATAATTGTGGATAACGTGGGTAGGTGTATCATTATCAAAGACATATGATAGTCTCTATGGTTTGTATTCGTTAATATGGCTATCAGTATTGTACATAAAAATATCGCCGTGGAAAACATATACATGCATTAAGTACGTATCACAAACCCAAGACACACGACACCCACGGGAGTGTGGGGTGTATCTTTACATGCCGCGACCACACACCATATTCGATTTTTACTGTTTTGAAATCAAACACAAACTTTTATTTTGTGAAAGTATTGTAAATATTGCTCCGTAACTCCAAAATTATTTATATATTTTTAATTTAGTGATTGTAGTAAAAAACATCGTTTAAGTAAACAAAGCATGCATAAAAACAATGCATTTGAATTTGAAACAAGTTCCCTAGCTCAGAGATCTAGTTTTTTTTTTTAGGTTTTATATTTTTTGCTGTAATTCAAAGAGAGTCAATCAATTAACTTGATAAGGATTAAAAGATAAAAGAACTTCAATACACCAGGCTATCATAACTTAAGTTAATCAACTTTACTTAGTTTGCGTAATTTACTTCATTCGCTTCCAACTCGCGGCTTTGAGCGAACCCATCAAGAGAAGTTGTACGAAAATTGTCTCGTGACACGAGAGCACCGATAGCTCGAAACTTAATTGAAATTTATGAAAATAAAACAATTTAACTTTTTTAAACATTACTTTGGTGTTATCTAAATGGGTCTTTTGCTCTTACCACTTTGGAAAACTTGTTTTGGTTTTTAAACTTTAGATTAGATTTGTTTTCTTTTAAAATAATGTGGTTGTTTTCTGTCTTTGTGACAATAAGTTGTGAAATATGACAATAGTGAAATACATGACCTGTGTCATGGAATAACTTTTTCTGATAGATAAAATAGTAGAAAAGTGCTCATTTAAGATATTAGTGACGAAAAAAGAAACATCACTATTTCAAACATTTAAAAATGTGATTATGGATGTAAAAATTCTACACCCACGTTTTTATTTTAATTAATTCTTTTTGTTAATTGTGGAAAAATATATCAATACAATATTATGCAATTTGAATCCAATTACTGAAAATCACAGCCTATTAATTGCAGTCTGCCCAATTTCTACTTCAGTCGTTACAACACGCCTGCTACATTTCGGCGTCCATTAGCGAAACAATTATTCAACAGTAATTTCAACTCCATAACATTCGGATAAGCAACGGCTCGACAACTCGTTGGGGGCATCTGGTCTACAACCACATCTGCATACATCTTTGCACTTGAACAAACTTTGTATACAAACATTACATATAACATTCAACTCTATAACATTAGTATAAGGTATATTTTTGCAATGTTATGATTTTGGTAAACGCAAAATCTTTGTGTACAGTTGCTTGAATGTTGTTCTGTTCTTTAAATTAATTTAGGCCTCTCGAGACTCGAACAGGGCTGAGATTAAGTCTATCTTGAGTTTGAGTTAATGAAATCAGTGAGTGAACGAGATGAGAACAAAAGATGCCTTCAATGTCGACTAAAATGCGACTCAAGGCACTAACAATTTGTAGATTATATTTCTGAAAAGTTTTCTTGAAAAGGATTTAAGATAAAATAAAGTTAATAAGCAGAATACATTTTTCTTTGTTGTTGACATTGTTGGATCTTTTTATAAATTAGATGGGTATTATTTTATATCTCGACTCTGTCTTAGGTATTCTAATTTTAAATTAAAGTCATTTCTCTAAAATACTACGAACGAAAATGTATACTCCTTAATACAAATATCATAAGTCGTAACTTATTAAATTAAAAAACTGGATATTACGATTTACTTAAAATAACTAAAGGTATTAATAAATTATATCTTGTGATCATTTTCCAAAAAATATTACAGGCATCTTAATCACTTCGTATCCATTTATTTGCATTATACAAAAATTTAAATAGCCGTTTTTAAAATAAATATCAATAATATTGTTTAATTTATTATCTATGTAACAGTATACACGATGACAGAAAATTTAAAGCAATATAATTTACGAAATAAAACACGTTCCGATTGGGCCAGCTATTACTTCGTGACCACGATCCTTACGTTAATTCGATATGTATTATAAAAAACGTAAATTTATTTGCACCGAGAATCTTATCCCCGCATAAAATGGGCTTTCGTATGTCCATGTGTCAAACGGCGGTTCCCGAACGCGCTTGTACCCGGCCAATGATTTTTGTTTCACGCTGGGAGGCTCTTAGCGGATTTTATTTCGCAATGCATTTTAATGCAGGATTATCTGTTGGACCTCATTTAATTCTACATTATGATCTGTCATTAGTAAATGTGTACAAAAACAAAATTATCATAAAACACTTTAAAACAGTGTAGGTTAAATGTTTTGATTTATTTTATTTTTATATTTTTACACTTAAATTAATGTTCAACTATTTTTTTTTATTATCTGTGTATAAGTTTTAGCTCTATCTATGCATAAGTATATTATTGGTATATATTTTTATATTAGAGTTTTATATCTGAGTTCACTTCATATCAAATCATAAACTTTCGATGTAATCAGTACTAACATTTGTATGCTGTAACTCGTTATCTTTACTCTGATTAGCTTAGTCCATAGTTGCGTACATCACTTCTACAGGGATATCTAGATGATATTTTTTATAGTCTAGTTTATCTTTTACATATATTTTATAAAAAAAATGTACTCTACAGGTAATGTTCTCCGTGTTTGAAGATTTGAAGTCAAACTAAACAAGATCGGCCATTTTCAAGTCGTGTTCCATTAGCATTCGAATTTTAAACATGGTGCCGAGTGCACCGAACCCCATTCCGATATTTGTTCAAAGCCGACCAAGTTAACGTGACCTATTGGGGTTCGTATTGACGCATTTTATACCTTACATTCGATATCCGCGTGGGTCGAGAGACGGTTCATCTTATATTAGCTAAGAACGGCCCAGCCCTTTAGAGTGGGGACACAACGGTACCGGCAACACGCGAGGGCTTGTCGTCATTCATCATGCATTTTATGGCGGAGAGGCTTGAAAGCAAACCGCTTACATGCAAGGCTTATCCAGCATTACCTACCTGTCTCCTTTTAGTTTTATCAATATACATAGAGTAATAGGAAAGTGAATTTTAGATTATATAGAAATTTATTATTCTATGTAGACGTACTTACGATTTATCTTATGACTGTATCTTGTAACATACGAGGTTGAAGTCCTACAATCAGTACTTTTTAATTGGTTCAGTGTCAATAAATGTTAAGATATTTAAATAAACGTTTAATCATTCTCATTTTTTATTATAAATAAATAAATAAATATTGAAAATAATTGCATTAATTATTATCAATGCAGATTTAAACTACATAGTAATGTGTAAAGATTAATATGTTTTTTCTTATAAAGAAACCACCTAAAAGTTTTACGGTATTAGTCTAAAAAATGGATGATATTTTTATAAAACGTTTAATGCTCTGTTTATAAGTATTCTTATAATGTAAACACCTAATAGTAGTTACTTAATACTCATCAATCAATACTGATATTAAAAGAGGGCAGATTTGTATTTTTGAATTTTTGTGTGTTTTGATTCAGGCAAAAAATGGGCCGATTTAAAAAGTTACATTATTTTTTTTATTATTTTTTAATTTCATGCAGGCAAAGTCGCGAGCAACAGCTAGTTATGTATTTATTTCATAGAGGTGGTATGGATATAATTCTGAATATTACTTAGTGATAAAAAACGGTTTGAGTTATCAAGAGATTTACCGAAGCGTTAGACTGTTTAATATACTCGTACATATATATGAAGAGATTATCTTTGTCCATTAATTAAATTTATTTGATAATGAATTCCCGCGCTGTGTGCGGTGCTTAGCAGTGTTTCCAACCATTGATAAGATATCTTGGAAAAGTTAATAAATTGTATATGTATGGAAATATTATAATGAACTGGTAATTAAGTGCATCTTATCCAATATTCTCCGACTTCCTTCTAATAACTTTATTTCAAAGTTACGTAAGTTAATTCTTTATCAAATGAAATAACGTTTGTAGTTAATAATAATAGTATAAATAAATCTATCATATTTTAATTAATTAAAAAAAAAGGATTCTTTACTTTGACAATAAAATTATCAGAGTTGAGTTTTTAAAAAATAAGACACAAAAATAAAGCGTTGCATCGACCATTAGGTATAATTATTTATGCAAAAAGGGTATCATTACAAGAGTGTTTCTTTTTGTACAGTATTAAGAAAGCTATCATTTTCATAATAACTTCAATTAAATATAAAAGTTATTGCACAGTACCAAAGTTTATCAGGCGGCGTATTAAAATATCAGTTTACTGAGAGTGCGTGATCGGAATACGCTTAAAGCAAATACGTTATCTCATTCCAATATCTAATATGCATATTATCAGAAATCTGAGACAAGATTGGATGTAGAATCTTTGGAGCAAAAGCCGTTGTGAATGCGAAACCAGCATCTTCATATTTCAAATTCAACACGAAATGGAAACAACCTAAAAACTTTCAAGTTCATTCAAAAATCGAACTCACTTTCTTGGCATTATAATTCAAAATTATATAGCAAAAGAAAAGGAACGTTTAGACTAAAGAGTGGTGATCTTCTAAATTGGTAGGTAAATGTAACCTTTTCCAATTTTTGTAGGATTCATTTGCATTTCCCTGTTTTAAGTAACCCGAGACTAAAAAGGAAACTTTTTTCATTCAAACTTGGGTCTGTTTAATAAATATGGTAATTCATACAGTAGTAACCATACAATAATCTGCTATTAAAGACGCCAAATATGAAATATCCTATTTCAGTGTACATGATGCCGTAGAATGTTACATCGTATATCGGCCCCCTACGGCCAGTCCCAGCTTCCGACAATTGCGTCATACGAGACGTAATCAACGCTTTTATTGTTGAAGAAAGAATAATAAGGGAGAAACATGCATTAGCTAAAATTGTAGTTTAGCAACGTGTAACGCTTAGATATGTGGCATTTGCCACGTCGCATGTCACGTTCCACAAATATTGTTACCGCTCGTCAAATACACGGCGGATAACAAACGTCGGGGTGTGATGCGAGTGTTCACAGCTCCGATATGAAACAACCACGTTGTTTTCAGCAATCGTCTCCGTTTACACTACGTCACGTACGTTTCTTATTTCTGTACAGTTTTTCTCGCATTGTGTAAATTGACGTTATTTGTTCATAGGGTGACAATATTCTGCGTTGACACGTCTTTGATTAGCTATGTTTTATGTTGAATGTAACAGATAACATACTGTATAAGGTTTATACATACACATTTTATATTCAAATAAGTCGACTTAAATATTTATTTTAATATCAAAACTAAATAACTAGTAATTCGAGCTACAGGCAATAATGTTAATCTAAATCAATACCAAGAATATATCAGACATTTCTAAGATAAATAACAATTTGTAGGCAATTTATCGATAGTTTTAACTTTGACTAATGATTGTCAATAAAAAACAAGTGGTGTCATTTAGATGTTTGGATAACGTTTAAATTTTGCATATTTGTGACATAAGATACTGCTTATGTTAAGATTATTCTAACGATAATTTTATAAGCCGTTAATCGATATTTAAAATTCTTTCATTCCACTTTAAAAACATTTAATAATAAACTGAGCCTATTCGTTCAAAATTCTTGTCTTACATCACATTCTGCGAAGAACAGAGAAATCAAACTCAAGCGCAAGGTAAAGAGTAATCATAATTTCACAGCACAAACCTCATTGTATGAACACTCACCGCAATAAATCAATGATCTTGAATGAAAGAAAGCAATTAAAATCACGCAATAGACAAAGAAAGTACATTATCACAATAAGAAACCACCTTCACTATATCACCTGTAATTTCGGACTGGTCACCTCTCCGCGGCAATGCGGAAGGGTTTGTTTTTTTTGTGCTCTATTTCTTTATGAGGCCACTAAAACACCAACAAAAAGTAAAACCTTGCATTGTAACAATGCACTCTCAATTTCTTTATAAAAGTATAACAAAGCGAGCGCTGTAAAGAGGTGTTTTTTGATACGCACCAAACAAACAATGAGTTCGTAGAGACTTTTGTTGTGATGAATGCACTAGTTTTTATTCCGCTGAAGTCATTGCATGTGATAGGCATTTGTTTTATATGTTCTCAGAACGTGCTTAGTAAAAAGTAGTATTTTTTATTATTGTTTGTCTACTGAATATTGCGTAAGAACAGTCGTTGTTTGGACCACTACTGTGCCGCATCTAGGAGTAAGTTTTTTAATTTGCTTATTTTAAACACAAGACAAAGTTTTGAGTATTTTGGGTACTGCGATGAAATAGTCAAAACTAATGCATGGAAAATTGCAATCTATTTTCAAGTAAATCTTTCTTTAAATGTATTAGAAACTAAATTTTGTGCAGTTAATCCGCTTCTTGGCTAAAGCTTTGCAAATTATCTCAATAAATCTTTAAAAATATTGTGTAAAATTGCGCGTATTACGAGTAGGATGTTTATATAAAAACTTAAATTATATGTATTATTTTGTGTATATTCAGTAAAGTATAATATTAAGGTAAATACACGATGACTTTCTCGTTTTGAACTCCTATATAAATTACTAGCTTTTTCCCGCGACTCCGCCCGTGAAGTTTAAAAATAACAATAACGAAATGAAAAAATATAGCATAAGTTACTCACAGATAAAGTATCTTTCTAACGGTAAAACAATTTTTAAAATCGGTCCAGTAGTTTTTGAGCCAGTCAATGATTAATTACAACCAGACAAACAAAGCTTTCCTCTTTATAATATTAGTATAGATATTTAAATACGAATATTAGTTTGATTAAAACAAAGATGTTCCATATTTACTTGCCAATTTGTTTATCCAAATTGGCATCGAGAATTACTTAGATTACGAAACAAGGGTGGGGACAGACTGTTTTTAATCAAAGAAACTAAACCTTGTTTTGAGACAACATCAGCAAGCTTAACATTCCTCCGCGTTTGAAATGATAAAACTGAATCTCCTTTTATCTAAGAGAACTTTAGTTAAAGAGACGGTATTAAGAATAGATCACGTAAGATGCTTCCAACTGAATTTACTGCGCAAATCCCCGACATAGATTTCCTTCAACAATTTAGAAAGTTAGAGAAAAGCTGCACAGAAAGCTTTCAGACTTGATATAAGTTTAATAGTATGTTCTATTTAAATAGTT
>NW_013525513.1:4182708-4259538 GCF_000836215.1 Papilio polytes
TTGTCAAAATATCAATATCAAATGTCAAACTGACATGACATGACAAACCTTAGCAATCTTCCTTTCTTGATGTTGGCAGCAACTTATGGTCTCTTTCCCACATTAGGTTTTTATCCAAAATATTTACCCCTAAGTTTAATGTCGTGTAAATATATAGCCTAAAGATAGCTAGAAAGAATATAGCCTAGGGATTTTATTAAATAAATTTTTATTCATAAATATGTTGTAATTGCTGACATCTTAGGCAAAAGAAGTGTGTGTTTACGGTTTATTATAATAGTATAGTTTTAAAGTCTGGGAATTGAATTAAGAAATTATTTTTTGAGAAGTATTCTATTAAGATAATGTTATAAGAATCAATTTATTTTATCAGTAGGTATATAATCAACTGTCAGGAACATTTACGTAATTACGTTCTTATGTAATTTATGTATTTAAAGCAGTCCATGTTTTAAAATGTTAATGTAAGAGTGATATTTTGACCCAATAAGTAATTTAAAAACCGATCATAATTTATTATAACTTCATCTTGAAACTACTAGAATGCATAAATAAGACATTCTAGAAACTAAATTTTAATTTATTCACATAACAACGGATAATATAAATTTATTGAACTTACATTATCCATGGTAATATATAATTTGAAAGCATTTTTAATATAAAAATTATGAAAACGACCGATTTAGATATACAAGTAAATGTAAAAGAACAAGCAGGGTCTCGTCATCTTCATTACCAACCATCAGATGTGTTCCCGCCTACTGGTTTTTGGTGATCGAGTTTTAAAACATTCGATTGATAAAACATATAAATTATTACAAATTCGATTCAAAAACCATTATCGAATTCCTATTAATTTGATGTTATCTCATTTATTACGTATTTTATTTTTAAATAAGTCTAAAAATCGTCACGCCATCAAGGAACTGAATATTCAATAAATAAGTAGAGCATTTGATAACATTTTGACGAAGACAACTAAAAGTAAAGTAACTTTTAGCAAGAATTAATCTAACAGACGATTTAGTTATACATATCAAGAGATTTGTTTACATTCTTAGGTTAAAACTAACATTGTTTAAAATCTTAATACAAAAAAAAATCCTTGCTACTGTTTTTGATATTTGATAATTGACATTTTCCCCACGAGCCTATGAGAACGCAACTTGTACTTAATTTCGGTGAGAACGGTGGCTAGCTGCCGCTTAGACACATTCGTGTTCGTGACATCGGCGACAGTTTGAACACCAACAAGCAAACAATTAATTACTTTGAATTAGTTTAGTGAATGTTTTTCATTTGCTGATTGTATCTATGGACTCATGTACCGACATGTAATTAAGGAGTATTTCGTTACTAGATCAAGGTTTTATTTGATTAAATAGTAGATTGTTTACTCGTGAATTTGTATGCCAATTGCCTATAACCTCTATGACATCCAAGGTCCGAAACTTCAATGAAAAAATGTTTTTTTTTTTTACATGATATAGGTAGTTATAATTCCTTCCGACTACCTGAAATACAAATACAAATAAATTAGTATACTTATTGTATGTAGATCTAAAATGTCTTAAGTAAATAACATGTTATACTTTTTTGTTGATACGTAATCAAGTACGCAAGTATAGGATAGATCTATTATTACAAATAGACGAAAAGTCTTTCTTCATAAGAGATCTGAGTCGGCAGCGTTCGATCGTCGGGGGAGTGCCAAATTGGATATCAGCCAATAACGTAAGATAAATTCTACCAAAAGACGTCATGTTTATGAGACGCCTTGAAGATATTTTGCGATATTTTTAATAACTATCATTAGTCTTACATATCGATTTTATCTGAAGAGTTTTACTGTTCATATTTTATATGAAAATCAGAAACTTTGATTAAAATAATACTTAACATATATTATATGGCAGCAATTAGGAGAACGGAACGAATAGTATTGTGTTCAAATTTTTTGATTAATCTCCACAACATTCAGCAGCATTATTCGAAATTTAACTACAACAAATATGAAGACAAATGACATTGTGTTAAAAAATTCATTGGAAAGAATGGCAACATTTTTGTTTATTATAACATATCCTGCTTATCCATTCTGCATATTATTAAAAGGTATCTTGATATGTATGTAGGTCTCCACCTACGCAGCACATGTAAGCCACGTGTAAGATTACATGAACTAGTTCGAAGGAAACATTATTGTGCTAGTTACATAAATCTAGTTAATGTTTGAAGAATGTTAATAATATTTGCCTATTCGACGTCATTAAAAATATTTTCTTATAAACTCTAAGAAATCTATATCTATCTAAATCTCTATCTATCTATCTAAATCTCTAAAAAAGGGTTCTTAAAAATCGCAAATAGTTTAGCAATTTTTTTGGATAACTTACGTTGATGTAACCGCCTTCAGTCGATGAAAATATTTTTTGATGATTTAGATTTTAATTAGATAAAAACTTTAAAGGTTCAAAACCGTCATAGTTTACAAATCGTACCAAGAATGGTATAAAAGCCGACATTTCTCTCTACAAATTCTTGTCCTTCGCCTTTAGATATCTAAAATACTACGAATAATTTGTTGTTCTAATATTCGGTTAATTAAAAACTACCTCACACAAAATATTTATTGTAATGAATGGAATAAACTACGATTACTTACATGTTACAAATCTCCCGTTTCTTTAATATACATGAGAGATGTGAACACTGAAACTATAAACTTAACACAAGTTTTAAGACGATAATTCGAAAAGAATTAATTTCTATTATTACTTAAATTTTTGTCCATTAATTACCGTCATAAAAACCAAAAGCACATCTGCTACGACTTCACATTCTTCTTAATTTTCTATATAATTTATATTCTTATCTACCGTTTTACAGAAAGAGGAAATTGTATTTAGACGTTTGTAATATTCCTATAAAATCATCAAAAAATAATAGTAAACAATTGTCCAAGTCCGCAGTAACAGTGGTGGCGCTACGTAATAACTGGCTCGTAGCCAGCAGTCGGCGGTTCATCTGTGCTTTAATATAGAAGCGCTCGATATTAACAAGGCGCTATTTTACTCTATTTTAATACTCAAAGCTTCTTTGTTTCAGCGGCACCTAACTTGTTTTTTTAAGTATAACCTTGTAAGAACCGAGATTTTATGTGTTTTAAGAGATAGCGTCCATTGAGACTTTATTTCTACACTGTTTTAATTTATAAAGCCTTATGTAACCTGTTGTAGGTATGTTTTGGTATTTGCGTTGTTTTGGTTTATCTTTTATCAAGCTTCATGGAAGTATAATTAGTTGGATTATTTATATATTTTAGATGAGAGGAAGACTGCAAAATATAAATATACGCGTATTTACAATAAAACGTATCGGGTTTCGTTCGAATTCTAGTTTCCCAAAACAAAAGTCGGATAATTCGAAATCTGATAAAACCCAAAGTAGACAAATGACGAAAGATCTTCTTTACTAATGTAAAAAAAAGGAAAGATTTGTATTTTTGCGTGTATTGAAATAACTCAAAAATTACTGGGTCGATTTTAAAAATTCTTTCACCGTTAGAAAGATAATTTATCTGTGAGTGACATATCACGCGGGCGAAATTGCAAGCAAGAGCTAGTTGTTTTATAAAATAAAACTTAGTTCTTTAAAAACTGTTAATAGTTTATCTCTCCAACTGTATTAAAACTTTTTCAGTTTTAAAACATGATAGCTAGCGCCCGATTACACCCCAACAAAAGCGGGTGTATATTAAACAGCGAAGACGAAAACGCTTAGAAAGCAACTCTATTTAGGAGTATGTCTTGTTTACCTATTTCCCCCGGGCAAGGTTTATTATGTTATTACCTCCGACATGTTATAGGAAAAACCTTTTAACTAAGGGAAACTAGACATGCTTTTTCTTACTTTAGGAAGTTTGATAATTACCGTTATTACCGCTCTACTACTACACGATATGTATAAGATTTTATTACAAGTATTGCATGTAAAATATTACATAAGTATACGAAGGTTTTTTATACTTTATTTAACAAACAAGGCGTTGTTTTTAACTTTACTCGTTATTATGGTAAACGTCCATTAGTTACGTACCATTATTAGTCGTATAATATCATTCGTATATAAAAAACACCATCAAGATCCCCGATTCTTAATTAAGAATGTTTCTTTATGTCGATATCTTTGAGATAAAACGTTCTAAAGCGTATTTTTGCGATCGTCTCTGGAAACTAAGTAATTTGTATGCCATCGTTACCCGGCACTCGACACTTGCAATCTCAGCGCCCCATCTCCGACGATAACGTGTATTAACCTTGTCTTAAAAAACCAAATCAAAGAGATGAAAATAATGAATGTGAAATTTTATAAAGGCGCCATCGGCACCGCAAGCGGGAACCCGAAAGTGAGATCACGGAGCGCTCTGTCACATAACATTGTTATTTTTATTTGCATATTAAAAGCGATTCCAGTGAATTGGTAATGCTATAACGGTGTTAACATTGCATTTTATTAACCACGAACGGTTGACAGGTTGATTAAGAATTTTTAAATTCAACGAAATGCCAAATAAGGAAACGACAATGAGGGGAGAGAAGGCTCTTCGACTCTTTTAGGTATCGATATCTTTCAGCTTATATGCGTTGTAGAGGAAATATTTTATGTTGCAGCTTATAATGAATTTTGTTATGATGCCGCCTACTTACCTTTTAGTAACTTATTTGAGTTGAAAACTTATTGCAATGTATGGGAATAGAAAATTAATAACAGCAGAAAGCTTTTACCTTGAATAATAAATAGGCTAAGTTCCCATTTCCAGATGAAAAACAGCCCCTACCCCTTCTCGAAAACACGTGCGACTACCCTCCGGAGACAAATGATAATAACAAAAATATTTACCACAGCTCAATGGGAATAAGAAATGTCCCTTAATGCGGCCCCACCTGTAGGTACCTGTACTCCTATTATTTATTTGTTTCCACGGAAAAGGTTACCTTCCTTGGGAAATATGAATGCAAATACAACTTTCCAGGTGAAAAGAACTCGCTTACCCTCTATCCAATTTGAGAGCTCCTCCGGGAGCCATGTTATTAAATAGGGATAAGTCACGTCGACTTTCTTCTGTAGCTTTATTTTGCGATATTCGAGACCGTAAGCGGATATTGCTTGGTTCAACAACAACGTAGTTTGTACTTTATACCATAAATAGTAAAAATAAATGTTTACTTTCTTGTAGACAGTTATAAAATGCACGGAATTTTAACATAAAATGGACTTAAGAATCATCGTAACTTAAGGTCATTGTATAGTAACATAGCGTGATTACAATATGTTAGTAGATGTTACAAAACAAAAGAGCCATTAGAAAACGAAAGTAATGTCCGATACGTAAGGCGTACTACACGTCAGGAATTAACAAAGGCCGCGACGTGCGATCGTAAACCGCGTCCATTGAGCGAGACAATAAAACCCGATTCAGATCAGACGGTGTCACTAGCCCGCCAAGTTCAAGTGCGCTATTAAGTTGCACAACAAGCAATAAAACGTTTGAAGTCAAGAAAAAAAATACACACAACGTAAATATTCACTCGTCGTAAACGGGGCATCGTTTATAATAATAGCGTGTGTGCGCATTTTTATGCCATGACGGTTATTTTTATAGGCATTGGGTCGTAAAAGCAGTAGACTAGAGGCAGACGGGTTTTACGGTGCCTGTGACGGATGCGACCAGGTGATGAGTCGTGCACGCGACCCGCCACCGCCTAGCGCCTTTCACTATTAACGCAAACTTACGGAGCACGTATTAATACGTAAACTGTTACGTTTCCGAGAAGCTTTATAGTTTGTTCAACTTTTAGACTATTTATGTCAAACTTGTATAATATGTATTCTGTATAGGGTGCTGAGATTTAGCAAACTTTAACTTTATAGAACAGGGGTGCAGGATTATTTCCTAGGGTCGTTGTTTACTGGGGTCAGTGATCGAAGGGACCTTGTTTTCCTTTTAAGAGTCAGTATTTATGTTTTATGTAAAGTTGTAAAATAAATGCATGTCTCTATTCTATTCACATACTAATTATTTTCTTTATTGTTACAGATGCATAAAGAGTTTGGATAAGAAGAAATAACAGGTAAGTATCAAGCACAAAGAAGGAATTATATTTTTTATTTGATCAATTCCAATAGCGTTGTTATAAATGCATAATCAAAAAGTAATTTTACTATTTGATTAAATCATAGCACAAAATGTCTTAATTACACTCATACAATGCTCGGCTCCGTAATCGATTACGGAATCAGTACACTCGATGTGAAGGAAAGCTTACATCAATAATACTAGTCACGATTTGAAGGCAGGATAATTATTATAAAGAAACCGAAAATAATTTGAGTTTGAAAAAAACAACTTACATTGAGAAATATTTATCATTGACCAATTCGACATTTTGATGTTCATTGCAGTTGGGATTCATTTGTTTTTTATTTTCGAAAAGTGTGACTGAACTCGACTATGTACTTTAAAGTTTTGTCTACAATTCAACAGCTCGTAACCAATTATAGCAGTAACAATTTATTGGATAGAAGCTAACAAGGGCATACAAGTTCGCGTGATCACAACATGTAGCTCTATATTTACAATACATTTATTATTTTCAAATCGATTTGTCGGCGATGAAATGAGTCCCAAATATCGATTAGTAACGCTATCGATTTCTATTTTATCTATATTCATCTAAATTTATTGAATATTTGAACTTCACGGTCGTATACATGCATGAAAAAATTATGCATATTATGTTCTAGACTTAGCTATCTATTGCATTAGGTTTTTTAAACTTAGTTTTTCTTACGGTTTATTAAAATTATTTCTAGTTATTAGACATAAGCATACAATGACAAAGTCCTAAATTATTCCGAGAACGTTTCCACCTATATTGTGCACAAGAATTGCTTGGACGGTCGCTAAAAGGTGAACAAAAAACAAAGCAACAATTTGAATATATGAAATACCCTTTTAGTCTTGTTTTTTGACCTTGTTTATTTCTAAAAAAGCTTAAAGTTGTTAGTCGGGTTGTCGCAGATAGCTACACGTTCTAAGAACAAATAAACTTTTCTTGTTATGTCAAGACGGAGTACCCGAATATAATGTATTTAATTTACACAGGTGCTGTTTATTTACTTCTTACATGTAAACCATAAGAGTAAATCTAAAGCTATTTTATACAGGTAATAAGCAAACTTTGTAAAAAAATATAAAAACAGACTATTGTAATTTCAGACACCGAGCGATTATCAAAATATTATATCTATTTCTGCTAATATTTCTGAATATAACTGTACTTATTTTCTAGAATAGGGTTGCTTTAAATTGAAAAACATCCATTTAATAAAAAGATTTGTTCAAATGAAAAAGTCCAAAAATACTAAAACATTTCTAGACTTCATAACTAAAATTGATATTTATGTTATTACACTGAAAAAGTTGTGAACGAATTTTTAAAATAAAACAACTGAAAATCAAAAAGAATCCTATTATTTTTATTCGCATGAAAGTAAATGATCCGTGTTTTTTATTTTTCTGCACAAAATTTGATGAAAAACAACCCGACTTCATACATTTTAAATGACATACTGATTTTATAAGGTAAATTATTCGTGTCATTGTTGACTGAGCAAAGAACAAAGAAAATAAATATTTTCATGCTTGCAATATGTCTGAGACAGAGTAATTTATTGTCATATATTTTTTAAATCCCATTTATAATAATAATATCATGAGTCACAGCGGTCGGGTTGTTGATGTTTATCTGAACATCTGAAGGTACCGGATACCTCGGGCATAAGCAAAGAAAACTTTTATAAAGGATCAAAGATTAAAAATACAATTTTAGTCTTTGAATTGTTTAGTGCATACTCAACCTTAGTAAATTAAATATCTGTTAAATATCTGATAAGAATTGTATTCATATTAGCGATGGTTTCAGCTCTAACGTGATCTATTATTTGTCATAAGTAACAATAACTTAATATTTTTGTACCTTGTTAAGTTACTTAATAAGGACCTGTTTACTACATATAAGTTGAGGTAGAGTCGAATCAATTGTTATGAAAAATTATAGGAAATATTTAAGCATTTTTATCTTTACAAGACTTATTACAAACAGAACATTTATCGTCAATTTAAACACTGAAGCGTTTCCAAATAAATCTAAATTTTGACATTAAATAACGTTGTCGGTCATTAAATTCGATTAGTTTCTGCATATCCTATTGCTTTTACTTATAAATTTCCGCCGTAGGGATTCTACAAAAATACGGAATTTAAAATTCAAAATGTCTAAATAGAATACCTACATCATTATGTTAGTGCCTCATCTTCGTCATCATCATCTTCCCTGCCTTATCCTACTCCCGTAGTGTCGGCGCACCGGGTTTTCGTCTTCCAAATAACTCTATCATCCGTCATCTCAGTCATCACTCCCTTCTTGATTAGTGCCTACAATACGATTATGATAAACCTTTATTATTCATTATTAATATTAATGTAAATTACAACTCTCTGTGATAATTATTTAAACTATAATACTTAAAGCTAGATTTATCTTAGCGATATCAATAAAAGTTTTTTTCACATTAAAAGTAGTGCAAAGGTCATAATTTTTATTATGCAATAAAATGTCCACGGTAGAGTCCGATCTATTAACGATTGAAAGTCCTTAGAGTTTTACGAGGCGACGGCGCGTGGCGGCAGTAAACTGGCACCTGTTGTGTGCCACTTCGTAAAATTCACTCAATGGCCTATATTGTATGCCAATCATATTATTCATTCATTGCTTTAACGACTTGTTTTGTGGTTTAATGCGCTCGTAATAGTTGCCGGCGCTGTTTTATAGCCGACCTTCTTCCATGTCAACAATCAGTGCAGCGTGAAACATGTGTACGTTTATGGCGAATTAAATCACTTTAATATCTAGTATTATCTAGTGTTAGCCAATTAGATTTGTATCTTTACGAACTTTATTTAAGTAGTCGGAATTGTTTTAGTGTTTTTTTATTTATGAGTAGACGTAGTATTTATAATACGAGAGATGTCACGTTTATTTTGAATTCGCTTGTTTTCGGATGTGCGTTGATATAAAAATTGAGTAGAAACATTTGTAGGCTCGTTCATTTCTATTCAATGCTTTATGGGAATATATGTAGGTCATAAATAACTCTCTTACGCTTAGTAAGTAGTTTGGAAACGTATTTCAGCAGAAGAATATAAGAGCGAAAGCAAAACTCAGCAGTATTCTTAAAATACACGCGGCGTTCCGCCATCATCCATAACTCAAATGATAGCATATGTCAGGAATATCAAGGAGGTTTCCCCTCAAGCCCCTCCTTAACTAACATGGCCGCATTCTTCCCGAGCACCATCTCACCTCCTATTGGTGCAAACAATAAAACTTATTTCTCCTCTGCTGTATCTACCAATCAGCAACTTTCACTTTGTTAAACAGCACATTTAGATAGTTCCTGCATCCGAGCGTCTTTCTCATTCAATTACCATGTGAGTGAAGAGAGCCATGATATCGCCCCGATCAATGAAGTAGTTGCAGCGATATGCACACAGATGGCTCTGTCTACCGAAGTAAATCTCGCGTTTTAAACTAGATGGCGCTTTAAAATAAATTTAACAAAGGGCTTTTTGAAGTGAATAATTAATTTTCTAATGTAAATATCCAATTATGTATTGTTGTAGCTTAAATAAGAATATATTACATTAAAGTATTAAGTGGAAACAAGTAACTTTATATAATTTCAGGGCCATATGTTGATTGTCAATTCAAATCCAATTAATTTATAAGCAAAAGAAATTAGCTACTAGCCTACATAACGTACACATTTTATTTACTTAAGTTAATCTCTCCACTCTTTTATAATGAAAAAGAATAGTATTGATACGTAAGAATTAAATATTTCTTAGTAAAGTTATTCTTTTACAAATCGAAATTAATTTTTAATTCTATAACAAAACTATCTTATTGAAATGCTTTATCAAATACTTACGAGTGCTCTCACTGATTTTTCAAACGAGAACGATATATTTTTTAATTACACTTTTAAACCGAGTTTCCCAATACTCTATTCTCTTACCTGCTCTAAGCGCGGTTTATTCTTAGCATCTTTGTTAAATTAGACTCGAACATCGTGCATGTGAAAAATACTACTTATTGCTATCGAAATAGGAAGGAGTTTTCAGTAGCTTATTACATCTTCCGTGATCTGTGCGAACGTTTCGCGGCCTCAATTTCGTATTCAAGAGATGCCTAACATAACAGTAGGTAATAATCGTAAACAGAGCGATTCGAAGTCGAATTTCAGTGATTTTCGAACTCGGGGCGCCATTGAAAAAGTAAGTACAATCACGTGATATTGTAATAAATGGAAATAACACCAGTGGTTTTGCATGGAGTGTAAAAATTATATTTTTTGTTAACCATACGATGTAACAAGATCTCAGTCTTTTTATAATTTTTATACTTCTCGTCGGTAATCTATGTAAGGTGTTCTTTTTATATTTTTTAAACAAGTTTTAAAAGAAATTAAAGGATTTAGTTTTATATGTGTTGAAAGAGAATAGAGGTGGTAATAAAATAAATAATGTGTGTGAATTACTTTTATTCAATATTATTTTTTTTAACATACCGCATGCGTTTATCTAAGAGGAAAGATTTGTATTTTTGTATGTATTGAAATAACTCAAAAACTACTAGGCCGATTTCAATAAAATCTTTCACCATTAGAAAGCAACGTTATCGCTGAGGAACTAAGATAATATTTTCAAATTTCATGTAGACGAAGTCGCAAGCGACAGCTAGTATTTGTAATATTTATAATCACATGTTTGTAGAAAATTTTACTTACTAAATATTGACATTTATTATTGACCTAGTATATTATAACTATGCCTTTATACAGTTTTTTTTTATTTAGCTTCATTAGGCAAGTTGCGTCTGATAAAGTCTGAGTGCTGTAGATATAAGTATGACAGGAGATAAGCTTATCAACGCCAGGATAAAGTAGATGTTCGGTCTTTTTAAAGCAATGCCACTTATTCAGTGAATCCGTTATCAGTTTCTCAGTAGACCTTTCGTTACCGCTTACATCTTGTGCGGGTAAACATGGTATTTAAAAACTCTGGATAAATTATTATGAATATGTTTAACATTTAAATAAGAAAAACACCAGTAAATTAAAAATATTCAGAGACGTTTTTATTATATTTTTAAAATTATTTCGACAAACTTCTATTTACAAAACATATCCTGTATAAAATTCTCTCTTGCCCATTGAAAATCATCTTTTCGATTAAAAAATGTCTTCCATAATCTTCGTTCTCGTTTCGAAACTCCTGAAATATAAAGAGAAAATATCACAAAGTGAGGACATAAGGGTAATTGAAGGGCACATTTGGCGCAGTCGCCAAAATTCCCCCATTTGTCAACTGAACTGTAGCGTATTCAAGTCTGCGACAACGATGGAATTATGTTTATTTTTCAAAATTGTTTTTCCAAGATTTCTTTATGCAAATTGATGCGACGTGTGTTTTTCTCACGGCCGTCGCGTCGTATACGATTGAAATTATAAAAATACAACTATAAATAACTTCACAATTTATTCACATTATGGTAAGCTCATACAAGAAACAGAAGAACCTATTTATTCTGATATAATTATAAATTTATCTTTCTTAAAACTTACACAAATAAAAACCGTATACAAATGTTACGATGAAAATTCTCTATCTTCGACGGACGTAATATTTTTACATTTATTATACCTAAGTACATATAGTAATTTTTTGATACGGTTAAAACATGTCTATAATATTACAATTTTATGATACGGTTATATTATTGGCAATTTTGTAAGAGAGATATACCTCAAGTCAATGAGTGATACCAATTTCCTTTGTTACCGATATATGTCTTTACCTGAAGGAAAATTGCTGGTCTTGTTTAACAAATGTGTACGGGAAGACAAGGGGCGCAATCACGTACACGCGTAGACGCAAATGGGTCCATTGCAAGGATCCACTTTCTACGATTGTCTTTGTATCAGACATCTTGTTGATATATGATAGATAAAAGGTTAAATTCTTTTATTTCGTTGTATCACAAGTTTTAGTTTAAAATTTAAATGAATAACCTATAATAAAATATTATAATTAAAATTTTATTCTCTTATCTCTCGATATTTTGTTTTGTCATTTTTAAGCCGACCTGAACTTAGACAGAAAAAAAAGTATACATTTAATACGATATAGTGGATTTAATAATACAATTATTTAAAAATACACAAGCAGTTTAATAAATTTTACATATTTCTATGATTTATCCCTTTAATAAATGTACAGAGATTAGCAACATTAAATATTGCCTTAAATTTGAGGCAGTCTTGGGTACAATGGAAATGAGAAGGCTTCCAAACTGTATATATCTATAGTATATACATCGTTGTACATGGTAGGTGGCGGTCGGGAGCTCTGAAGTGCAGTTTGGGAATACCGCACCGACTGATACGCCGTAAAGTACAGGGATGTGCGGACTCACATGGTATGATGACTCCCGGATATATCTGAGGACATTGTAAATGTTTGGTTATTTTTCTTTTCTTTTCCTATCCCAAAATTTTTAAATTTACAATGTAATATTTGTTATATACAATTTCATCTTATTTTAACAATAGTCAGAGATTTATTTTCGGTAATCGATATTGACGTTATTTGGTACTTTATTGAAATTTCAAATTCTTAGGTGTAATCTATAATTCCTAATAATCGACATAAATTATTTCACATAAATTTAAAAGTAATCTAGATGCATTAATTTTCTGTAAAGCACGATAGCTTTTTATTATTTTTAGTTTTAGTCGAAATACCAAAATTTGAAAGTTTTTAACATATTTCAACTGTGAGATAAGATATGTATTTTATTATATTAACAATACTAAGTTTATTATTATACAATAACGTAACGTACAAAATAAATAATCAATTTGATAAATACATGATAAAACCGTGATTTATTTGATATTTAAATTTTTTGACTTAAGTATTTTAGTATGCAAAAAGAAAACCAAATTAAAATTTAATCGATTTCTTACGTTATATAAATTTGCAACAGTAATAAAAATAAATCTATAGCTTCGACAATATCTGTAGAACATGTTACAAGTTTTTACAAAAACTATCTGTTGACCGTTTTGTGTTTTTTATTACTTACTTTTTGCAACATGCCATAAGATTATTACATGAAAAATAGTATAAAGCTTAATAGTTAAACATCATTACCTGCAGCAGAAATAATGTTCGAGGCGAGTTTTATTATGCAAAACCATTCACATATCTGCGGAATAGTCTCAACGTCGTATCTCGTCTGCACCGCGTAGGGTCAATAAAATATGTAGGCAGGCGACGTGGGCCGCGGCCCTCTCCCGCCTTTCCTATAACAAGAAAGAATTTTTCTATGCATTTATTTTCTTCGACGGAATACGTTAGACACGCTCCTACAGCTTTTTATAACGTCACATGAATTATTTGAATTACCTGTTCCCTTCTATAATGGAATTTTAATTTTTTACGAAATCTAGAGACTTAATGTGAGTTAGATAAAATTTTAAAATTCCAACATGTTATTCTTTAATTATAAAAGGTTGTTAATAATTTAAATACGTATATATTTACGTACAACAACAAAGGATATATATTACAAGATTAAGATTGTAATCGCATTGTCATATTTATAACTATTTCAAAAATTATGAAGGAAGAATTTGGAAAAATGTGAGTTGTGAAATAACTTATTTGTGACAAGCACTCCATTGCCTTTATAATTGTTATGTCCTTAAATGTTTTAACGATATTAATTTTGTATATTTACTAAAAGTTGTAATTGAATACGTCATATATTTAGTTTTATAGATAACTTATTGCCAGAATTATTGTCATATCTTTGAGGCTTATCATCCAAAGTAAATTAAATTTAGTTTATAATTCTGAATGTTAAATCAGAATTACCACACATACACATTTAATATCACATTAACCGTTAAACCATGTCTTAATGTTGAACAAAATAGTCGAATTTACTTGCATATTTACAAATTTTGGAGTTAAGTCTACGGCTTGCGTCGATTGAAATCCATTTCTTTAGATTTAATAATGGAGGTCAAATGACATGAACAAATAATGCAATTAAGTTTCGAATGGTTTACCGATACACGAATAAAGCTATCGAATCATCAATAATATACTATATGCATTTTATAGACAGACGATATCAAGTTATTGAAGCAATTGCTAAGCTCCAACAAAATGGTTACTACATCAAATAAGTAATTCCAAATGTGCTGGAACGCATCTCAAATGACTGCGGCCATCGTTTTCGATTACACTGTAATAACCCAACAGGTTTCAATTGATTTGGGGCTATGTACTCAGCGACGCATAGAGCTTATGTGGTGAGCAAAGGCTCGTGAAACACGGTACACGATTTGTGGGATTTTGAAATTCAGTTAAACAGTTTTAGTTCAATGAAATAGACAGATTAAGCAACCGCATAGAAGTCAAATTAAGACATGTTTATAGTTTTGAAGAAGCTAGTTTAAATTTGCTTTTCTGGGTTTTGTATTTCATTGTTAAAAAAACAGTTAGTAAAATAACGAAATTAAATAATTATTTACAGATTGCCAACTATTGTTAAATGTCTCTTAGCTAATTCTATTCATAATAAAACAATAGAAGTCTACGTAGAACAAATGTTAAATTTATCTCTACATATTTTCTGGTCCAGTGAACGCGGCAACACCGAACCACCCCGTAATGCGATTACACAGAGACAGTGGCTGCCTGTTTCATGCTAATTCAACAAATAACTGTCAATTTACGAAACAGCAACCGCCAAACACTGGCGTCTACAAGAGTAATTAATTTCATAATAAGTGTTTATAAAGATTGTTCACTTGTGCCTTCTAGTTACATTTTCTTTCAATATAATTACTGTATTTTTGATACACATTATACATAAACAGTTTTGAAGTTAAATAGAATAAAAAAAAATATATGTATCAACATGTAAAAATATTTGAGCCGTAACAAGATAGTTTACGTAACGTATGAATATAAGAAAGTTTTAAATTGGAATTGTTATTATTAAAATTATACTTATATGAATAGACTCAACACGGTAACTGATACTATAATCAAAATCGTTCTTCTGATATTGAAACTTGTAGTATTTGACACGAAAACGATGCTGTCTCATTAAAAGAGAGCCGAGGCTCGTTGTTGTAAGTTACCGTCGGTGCGCGCTCATAAAATACAGCATTTGATTGGTGGGCAAACACGGACTGTGGCTGGCATAACTTACCAGGCATTAGCTTAAGAAGCCAAATATCGCTTTCGCTAAAACGATGTTTATCAGCCGAAATGCACGCACAGCGCTAATGAGCAATCTTCGTTAAAAATTCTGACTGTTATGGGACGACGGATTCCGATTGCTTAATCTGCCGTGGGCACAGCAGACGCCCGCCAACGAATCTCGTCTCGCTGCATGCTTGATCTGTCCCCAAGCTCACTACTGCATCCACATTACCTTAAAATTATAAAGAAATTGCCCATTTATTAAAGTAAATTGTATGAAAGAGCCTCATTTAGATATCGAACTTAAATAAATCAGTGGCCATTGCATTAATACAAATATCCGCATAACGTTAGTCGAATAACATTTTAAAATGCAAATATCTCGTTAAAATCAGAATTTTAAACATACTTAAGGCAGCGTAGCATGTTTCAAACAACTTATTTAAATTTATTAATAGCATATAAAGCTTATTTTTAATCGATCCGATAACACAAATGGCAGTAATTGTGCGTATGCCTCAAAATGTTCATAACCAAGCACGTTGCCGAAAGCCGATCTGGGTGTTTACATCCCTGTTTCTCTTCCTACGCTAATGAAGTGCCGATACGTAATCTCATGTTGTTTTAATCCAGTTATACAACCTTCATGTCGGGATAGGTTGACTTGGAACCGATCTGATAGTATACGAGTGTAGTTAGAAACTAATTTTACGAGACACGGGAGAGCGGGCGCGGTCTGTGCCGCCTCGTGCCGTCTAAAACAATCCAGATAAGTCGTGTGACGTCTCATCTGCATGCGTCGGTTGAGTTCGCCGGTGCTCAAAAGCATTGTTCATTGATAAACAACGATAAGTAGACGCCTACCGTGCGTTTATTCAAATTATCTATCAATAAAACTTGTAATATATATGAACGGTTATCGTTTTTAATAAGTAGGTAAACTTGTATTTGAAACCTTTTAAAAGGAATCGTGATATTATTTCAGTTTTATCCACAATCTTAATAAATGATCTCGTGTCTGGATAAAAACGCTAGGGTGGGGACGCGTCAATATTCTACATATGGGGTCAGGCTGTTGGGTGTGTAAGAGAGGAGAGAAAATTTGCATCTAATAAGACGTTCAAATATTTATACTCTTTTGGCACAGACATTAAAGCTGTAATTGCATTTTTTTAATTATGTACCCTAAAAATAATTAATTCTAACTCATCGTTTTTTTTATTAAGCAATAACAATCAGAAATACATTTAGTATCAATGAGTGCATCTGGATTTTTTAAATAAACAAAACATATTACTTGATCATAATTGAATTGCCATATGTGTACGTTGTTTCATATTCACAAAAGTATTTTTTAATTTTGCAAAAAAACTGAATGGTTTTGCAAGCAATTAAAGAAGTTACAAACAGGTCAAGACATCGAAAGATTAAAAAAGTTATTAAGTTAAAATTACATCGCAAAATTTCGAAATAACCCGCGAATCGAACTTTAATATTGCAAGCGGCAAGTATGGCAAAACGGTTATTACCGTTTTTGAGAGAGAAAGCTTCGAGAGAGCTCACAAACTTTAAACGAAACATAGGTATTTATTATAATATGCTTATTGTGACTTTTAATTATTGATTTTCCTAGAAACGAATTAAAAAAGATTAGTAATCGAAAAAAGATGACAACGAGTTTTTAATTAGTCATGGGCATAAGCCGAGAAGTCGTTCTTTCTCTTGAAATTATTAACACATAATAATGCGATTTTATGGTTTCTTTTAATGGAAGGTTGGGGTTATCGGAGTGTTCCGAGGCTGAGATACGGCCTAATAACGCTCCATGTTAATGGACTTGCCTGATGGAGTCGTTTTTATATAAGCATTAGATGTATATACCTTTACTATAAATCCCTTTGCATTTACTTACGCCTACCACGCTATGAATGAAATAAAATACGTATGATATTTACGAGAGATAGCGTGCCCACCGCTTATCCGATTTATTTTATTTATTTTTCTGCATCGGTGAAACCGATAGGCTGTATCTCAACTTGGACGTCGCCTGTAACATACCTAGTTCATAAAAAGCCATTTTAAAGATTTCCCTCATGCGACACGAAGAAGAAATTAAATGCAAATCTTATAGCTGTTACTGTCAACGGTAAGACACGTCATTATTCTTCGTTAAGTAAGATTAAGGTTGTCGCAATCAATTTTACATATTTATTTCCTGTGTTTTTAGTAATTAATTCAGTCTATAAAACGCTTTAGTTAATTTTATCTATGGCGTAAATGGTTTAAATTATATTAGAGAGTATTTTATTTGAATACGATTCGATAAAAATATCGAATATGGGCAACGTAACGTAAAAAATCATGTGCCAACATCAAAAAAATAAATATGTCATTTAATCGATTTAGTATTGCGACAGAAATATTAATAAAAATGTAAAAGTTCTAAGAGTGGTTTTGAATAGTTTCCGATAATTTACGGATCTAGATTATTAATCTATTGCGTAAATCCAGCCTACGCATCTAATGCTTCTATAAACGCTTCATCTAACGTGCTGAAATATCCACGTGTTTTGTTGTTCTTTTAACATCCTATAATTCAATGCTAGCCGCGCCGCACAAATGGATCTTGAAAAGCAACCAGTTATTTTGACAACCGCACTAACAAGTTTGGACGTAACTCCGCCCACCTCCAAACGAGATTGTACCATTTGCTAAAGCAACAAAGCCGGTTTTCCCGCAAAAATCTCGATGAAAATACAAGTTTCTTTTCTTTTGTTACGCTAGACCTTAATTTTAATTTGGAATGAGCTTTTTATAGAGGACTCTGTAAAGAGAAACGATTTTTCATAAATGATGAGGCGGCACCGATTGTGTATATTGGATAAATATTTTTAAGAAAAGCCGGGGTCGGAAAAATGTGGGGTGTAATAAATAAAAAGGCAAAGCCACGTCGACACGTGTAACCAATCGCTCGATTATACGAGTCCGTAATGAATTACACCCCCGGTCGAATTAACCAGGTTTCGTGTGAGATATTGCCGCTCGAACTCAACTCGGCCATGAAATTATTTTTTTTCACGAAAATTCAAAACACTTGCCAGTGCCAAAGATTATAATACGAGTACATACGCGAGCTAATTTCGGGTCGGTGCCGAACTAATTAAGTTAGGAAGCTCCAGCGTGGAGCGCAGGTGCTACTAATGATTTAATTTCGCCCGAATCGTACACTTTCAGCTCGATATTGGACTTTGATCGTTTGAGTAAATCTGGCGATTGCCTAATCTGCATGCTGATACCCAGTCTCATTATATCGCGCTTTCATATCTAGGGAATAGATGTTTTTACGAAGATTGTTTCATTGTTCACCATCAGTTAGTATTGATCTTATACCTATATTTTTTATATGTGTACATGAGAAAATAAGAGTTACTTTACTGTCTTAGATATGACAATAATTCGCATAGTTACTCAAGTAATTGCGGATGTTAGTGATGAACAGTAGTCACTTAACATAAAATGATTAGCGCGATCTTTTGACGTATTTCAACTATGAAATACGTCAAATAAAAACGATTAATTATAGAACATGACGTTCCTTTGCTAAGAAATATAATATTAGTAGGTTTATAATTGTGTATTAATTTTATAACACGCATTAAATGAGTGTAGGTATTATAAATGTAAATGATGATTTACGACAATCCGGTTTGGTCGGAGCGTACTCAAGGCTGTGGTAGGAGCCGCGCTCGCTGGGACCTCCTATAGGCACGATATTATAGTAAATTAACTTTCAATTTGCATATTAATAGCTTCGGAGTCTTAATACATATTTCGCTAGAATTTACACGATTCGAATTGTCAACCGATGGCAATTGGAAAAACATAAAAATGCTATAAAATTTAATCGTAAAAGTATTGTAATTCCCTTTTATGCATCTTTAATTCTGCTAAATAACGAATACTATATAATTTTTATATAAACCGGGCAAGTTTGGTCATTATTATAATGAGTGTTGCAGTTACAAAATGTGTTAAAGATATTTAAGAACTTATCAAGACTAGTTTACAAACTATTTCAATAGGTACTTTGCACATATTTCCACTTATTTGTTGGTAAAAAAAACAACAAAAAAAAAGGTAGTTTTAAAACTACAAAAAGGAAATCTAGATACTGATGGTATTTAGCGCATATCAGACAAAAATATGAGAGTAAAAAATAAAAGATAAAAGTTTTGAGATTTTATATCGGGCTGCCGCTCGGTTGGGGCAAAACTTTCTTCATAAAATTTCCCCTTCGACGTCGAGAAGGTATTGCGGAGGAAAACACAAAATTTACCTAACACAATGTCGAAATAAATACTTGAGACGAAATGCGGAAAACAACAAATTTCCTACAACTCTGTGTCTGGGTCTTGAGCAGTGTGTAATATATATTTTTTTGTTTTATTTACGTAGTTTTTGAGAAACTAATTTATTTTTTATTATGAAATAAATTTCATAATGAAAAAATACATAAGCGTATAACAGCCTTCATTGTCGTAGTACCAAATACTTGGAATTTATAGCAAATGTTTTTACTATTATATCTAAGACTAGCTGTTGCCCACGACTTCGCCCGCGTGTAATTATAAAAAAATATCCAATGTTACTCGTGGATATTGTAATTTTCAAATGGTGAAATAATTTTTAAAAACGGTCCAGTTATTTTGAGCTTATTTATTACAATTAAACAAACAAAGTTTTCTTCTTTATAATATTAGCATGAAAATCTTAACTCTAATTTTTTGGTTACATTTTACATACGGTTTCGTGTTACAATATTTGTTATCCTGATTAATAATTAAATTGATTCAACATAATTCCTGATTCATTAGATGTATTCATTTACCAAAAAGTGGTGGCAGACTTAAGAAATTACATGGGACCCTACGTCTCCGTTTCCATTACATTGATTAAAGAACGTCCGACATGTTGGTATTTAACTTTTAACTAGCCGGGCACACGTACACGCAATTCCTTCACTATGTATGCTACTGTCGGATCTTGAACAAACATTCCCAAAGCTAGTTTTATTACAACTTGAACTTTAGTGAAATACAATAGAGTTGTATTTACAACGATAGCTAAAGGATTTGCGTCGGATGTTACGTAGGAATGGATTATCGATTAGCAGCGAGGTAGGAGCCGATACAACCGTTTCTATTTACGCTGTTTACCTATTTATAGGACTAAACTCTACCTGCGCTTCCCGTTTCAGTCACGTATCAATAAAATGTAGTTTTACTTTTAAAAATAAAACGCACTTTCAAATAAACTGGTCAAGTAGATATACAAGTTAATGATAAGATTTATTAATCGAACTAATATTAATACAAAATGAACTTGCAACGAACTATTATAGTGGTCATTACGTAGTGAATGGAAAATTACAATTTTAATCTAAACATGCTTCATTACTTATTCTCGGAGATAACTATTAATTAATATTCATCATTTGATATATGTCGTGGCAACCTATTATGTTATTAGATTAGGAAGTTATACGACGTTTATGTTACCTTTGTAACATATTAATTAAGAAACTTGAATGAGATAATAATTTACACTAAGTTATGGTCACATTTTCAAAATATTTACATAACATGAGGATGACAAATATCAAATAACAATATTCATTATATATTTTACATATCAAAATTTCCCTATGTATTGGGCTCTATAATTTTTTATACATAAGTCAAATTAAGTTTTTTTTTAATGTTTGACGCATTATCAAATAAAATAGTAAACACAACGTTAGATAACTTATAAGTAAGTATTATTAATAGTGAATCATTTAAAGCACGGCGTTAACTATAATTAACTAGTAATAGTTAACTTCATTATGATTGTTGGTAATAAAAGGTAATCTATCGCATTTCTATACGATTTCGGCGACATTTTAACTATTGTAATTGCGTGTTTACCAGGTGTTGGCTGCCGCTCGCCACGCCGACGATTTTACTGACCATAAACAGAAGCATTTAGAGCTCATCTTTCTTTTTAACGAGCGCACAGAATTGTTTATAGTGTAAAAAAGTGTCAAGTCGTCCGCAGGGCTGGGTTTAACGGCTAGAAATATTTACGGTTATAGCGAAATCTCTTAATGGTACTCAAATCAAGTCACGTTTTAAATCTCAGTATTCCCCTTTCGTTTATTTTTTATTGATATTTAAGTATTTAAAACTAATTTGGTCAATTTTGGCTATCGAGATATCTTTATCGTTTAAATAGACTGAGCCTTAATTCACAATAGTTCTTAAATCTTCAGTAACAAATCACGTAGAATAAACAAGGAAAAAGGTTCGTTTAACGTACGCGTACAGTATTGTAGCGCACGGACTTCAATATGTTTAAACACTACCTAACAGATAACAGAGCAAACATCCCTTTTTATACTCGGTTATATTTTTATATGGCTAGAGGTCGTTTGGGGACGAATATATTTCAAATCAGTGTCCCAAATTAAACAGATTGATCTAATAAGACGTAATTCGCAGACAGGTCAACGCATCCTGAATCGAGAGATGTAAGGTGACTTTGACTGTAGGTCGTCTGTCGCCTCACGATCTATATAAGTACAGTTGATATTACTTCTACAAATTTTGTATTCTTACTGTATTTTACTGTTTTTACAAACACTAACTATTTAAGGTAATGATCTCTACATTATATCTATTAATGTTTTAATAAGGAAAGACAAGTATGTTTTTGGAGAGCATTTCTGTATGCTTTCTTCATTTTAATTAGTATGAAGTACATGTTAAAGATAACTTTATTATAACATTAAAATACGATTATAAATTTCCTCTAAGGATCTTTGATATTAAATTTGAAAACATCAACGTTCATTATTTTCGTTTACGTACGCTTAGGGCGAAGCTAAAGTGGAATTACGCAACGCCCCGTATATTATCGAAGTCGGCCATAAAATACTTGAGTTACCGATTCCATCGACATTTAGTGTTGAACAATCGCGGCGTGTGAGTCAGTCGGCGCCCGGGGCCGGGACTACGCCTACTACGATCGTACCCCTACCATGTGTACTCATAAATACCAAATGCCCACGCATACGCCTAGTGGGAACCTATTGAATATCATTAGTAGTGGACTCGGGCGAGCGTTCTGGGAAGCACACGGAAGGTTCATAATAGAATTTTGATTAGAACTGTTTAATTCCGTCCTCAGTGCGTTATAACGAAACGCAACATTGTAGAACCCTTCGAAGATGGGAACTAAAGAAAACAGTTCCCTTAACTTGTAATTATGCATGTTAATGTTTGCACTTTATTTCTTCCTGGAATTGCAAAAATAGTAATGGATGTTTAAAATACAATAAAACATGTAGACAATAATTGACCACCTCATACAAGTATAAATGAAGTAGTATAAAGATTTTGAAGCCTATAAGAATAAAAAAATCCAAGGACAAACAGGCGAAAGAAACTTCAAAGAGATTCTGAAGTAGAAGTTTTCTAGGTAACTGTACATTCTACGAAGAATTTGAAGTCTTTCTTCAAAAGCACAATTGCGTAATAACATTTTGATCTTGTAATAAAATCAAAAAGGTGTTTGTTTTACGATTGACAAGTTAGTCAGGTCATTTTTAAGTGATAATAAAACCAAGGCACATACGAACTACCTTTGAAACAATTAAAAAGTAATAAAACCAAACTCCCACAGTAATTGTCATGTATAATTAACTCCTTATGGGCATCTACTATGGGATGATAAACACGCCTCTCGTGTCGAACGTAAAAATAAACCTTTGTTACCATTTTATGACAACAATTACGACCAATAAAACGTGTAGCGATTATTCCACGTCGAGATTCTTGCGGTCGCGCTGTCATCAGACCGTGCTGCGGGACTTCTTGGTTACGTTCCGGATTTAAAAAAGTAAAGATACGATTGGCAACATTGTGAAATGAACTTTATTTTGAAGTGTAAACGTACAATTTTGGTCGCTAGCAACAATGACGAAATATTTACGGTCTTAGAGGACGAAGAGGACGAAAATTGAGCGAGATCAACGGGCCTTGACTTTGTCTGGGAGTGTTTTTAATTCACTGGCGATTTATTTTCGGCCTACGCATGATATCGTTGCGATGCCTAGGTATATAAACGTTGAAATTAATATCTTATTGAATTGTTTATTAGGTATAACAAATTAGACTTTAAGTTTCTACATTAAACTAGATTATTATTTAATTCATGATTATGTTTTTACATAAAACATAAAGAAAAGGTGCAAATAAAGTAAAAAAAGCCTCTGGTTGGAGAAAAATCTTCTGTGTTTAGGTATAAATTATTTTGGGTCAATGCTTACGAGAAAATGTTTAGCAGATTTTACTTGCAGCCGTATCTACGACTACGGTAAGTCTATAGTAGTCACAATTGTTTGGATAAGTAGAAAACAGTTAAACTTTTTATAGGTTTTACTAGAATTTAAAGTGTACTACTACCGCTGTCGGAATCTTTATAGCAGTTTTTTAACATCGCAAAATTTTCTTTTGTAGTACAAATTTCATGCTATTCTAGCTAAAATAATACATGTTAAAAATTATAGTTAGTAAATGTGTTAGTTCTTAAATGCCGACACTAGAATTATACCATAAACTTTACTATTAAAAGTTAACTATTCTCGTTACACTAAACACCGTTTTCCCACATAGTATAAGGTTAGAAGGGGAAATGGCACTTGTTAGTGATACAGCTAAAATATAGGTATGAATTCCTTTATATTATTATATAAAGATATTAGATAAAGATATAGAAATTAGTGTGTAATACACCCTACCTATGTTATCTTCCCATCACCAAACATTATCAGAAGTGGGACATCACAAACGCCTCGCTTAATTATAGTAGTAATTGGGTAAGCTACGAAGACGCCTCTCGTTTCTTAGAAACCCTTTGGAAAGTTATTTTCATTTATTTATAACCTTGTTTTCGTTTTACTCTTGATAATCAAGTAAGTTATTACTTCATAATAAAACCAGTATAGATTTTGATGATAAAAAATGTACATAATGTAGATATTTATATACAAATATCACGCATCGTTGATTAACCCTTAATTGTGTTAAACAATCCTTGAAATTAATTTCACACGACCATAGAAGGTGAAACCAAATTAAACCAAGAATGAACAATTCGTGAAAGTGAATATTTTACTGACAAAATTCCATTGTCCTTCCAAACTCTGTACATTAAAATTGGTGCGTTTATATCTAGGGTGTGGACAGTATCTATACTAGTATAATAAAGCGTAAACACACACTTCTTTGATGCCTAAGATGTCAGCAATCACAGCATATTTTCGAAAAATTCTTTTTTTATAAAAATCCCTACATTTACGCCATGCTTTAGGCTATATATTTTCACGCCATTAAACTTAGGGCGTAAATATTTTTGATAAAAACCCTAATGTGAGAAAGAGACCATAAGTTGCTGCCAACATCAAGAAAGAATGATTGCTAAGGTTTGCCATGTCATGGCATGTCATTTTGACATTTGCTATTGAAAATTTGACAAATGTAAACAATAAAATAAAGTTTTTATAATTTCATGCGGATGAAGCCGCACGGGAACAGCTAGTTTAAGTAATAAAAATAAAATTTCCACAAAAAGTACAACAAATATTTGTGCAACGGAACTATCTCATTAATTCTACCACGGCCTCTAATATTGCTTGTATGAGATTAGATTTAATTATAAGAAGAATATAGATTAGATTTAATTATAAGAATAAGAAATAAGAAGAATATAGAATTATTATAAGAAGATTAGATTTAATCTTATTTCAGCCCCCACACGACGCTCGCACGTCGAGGCCTCACGTGAAAACGCAACTAATTCGTTCGTGTGGGACGCCGCGACGTTTGCGACGATAGCCCTTATCCGTGTTGCCCATCTCTGCCTTTTGTTACAACAGCCAGATGTACGTGTTATAAGGCGGCTTACAATTTTAACCTAAACTTGTAGAAACTATTTATATCAGCTTTAATTTAGAACATAAATATACAGTTAAATAAAACAGAGGACCCTATAAAAATATTTTTACCGCAGTAGTCTTTTTTCATAAAACCGTTTCTTTTGATAATTGCTTTTAAGAGTTTAATTAACGGCAATAAATTAAATACGTAATTAATTAACGGGGAATATTTATTTTTACCACAAAATACGACAAAAGTCATAAATTACGTCTTGTTTACGATTGTAATGGATATAAGCTTTTTCACGGAGGTATGATATATGTGATTATTATTTGTGTTAGTAATTTTTGTATTAGAAACTTTATTGGTAATTTATTAAAGCGCGACGTAGTACGTACTTGGGGAATATGGGAGACGTGACTATGCAGCGGATGCGTCTGCGACCTCTACAGTCTGCGTCCCCTCACTCAGCATGCAGGGCACGCGGGTCCGGTGCGATTTACACTCAGAATGGGAAATACATGACGATATCACTGCATAACCGTCTATTCGAGCACACGTTTGAATTTAGAATATTGCATTGACTTGTAATGAAATATTCACATTTCTATTGTTTGCAAGTTTAAATTGTCACTCGCTGGATTTACACTATGGTTGTTAAACTGCGCACCCACAAAACGTTTTGATTGTTCAAATGCTCAAGAATGGATGCTTAGATTTCTACATTACATTAATTTAAAATTTAAGATAAATTTCGATAGAACCACTTAAAACGAAATTGTAATTGCCGATACATAATTAACTAAATTGAAAATAAGACATGCTTTTGTCTTATTTGTTTCTTTAAACACAGGAATCAAACTTACTACCAAATTACCATCGTTATCCTCAAATTAATTGTAAAAGTATAGCCATCAAGGAAACATTTTCAAGTCGACTTTCCTGAAAGTCAAGAGATAAATACAGTAAATTGTACGATATATCCGAAATTAATTCCCTTGATACAGACATTACGAAATTATCTCATAACGCCGCACGAACGTCAATTAAGGCGAAGCTCGCTTTTTATACATTCAACTTCGAGATAGCGGAGGCAATTAACTGAAATTTAATTCGCGCCGCTCGAGCTTGTCGATGAAGACTTGACATGTACAGTCACAACTAATGTAATATACTTATATGCCTTTATAATCTTATCGTAATGGAATGAAGTTCGAAAACTGTACGTGCGCTGTTAAAAAACAAAAGTTATTTCAAGCTACGTCTAATTTTATAACGTTTCGTTTACTCGCATAAATAAATTCGGTACAAACTTTATTCCATATGAAGCAAAATTTGGGACCGCACCATATCCATATTAGACGCATTATGTCTATAACTTATGGATAAGGCAATATAAACAGATGATATAGCGGCCCCGGACAATAGACCGACCTTTCTTTGATCTTCATTTTAAACCGACTTACGTTTTATCGAATTCTGATCACGCCCAAATGAATCGGAATTTAAAAACAGTGTGTGTTCGTTCTCAGGGAAATTAAAACTATTTTGTCACGAAGCAAAGCGCACTAGTTAAATGTCATTGAATTGTAAAGTGTGAATTATATTTATAACTAGCTTTCGACCGTAACTCCGTCCGCGTAGAATTGGAAAAACAAAAGTTACTTTTGTTTTTTCAATTGTGTTCCTTCAGACTATCTTCTACATCTATGCCAAAATGCATCGAGATCCGTTTAGCATTTTAGGCTACAAACTCTAACAAACATCCATTCATCGATCCAAATAAACTTTCCCATTTATAAGTAAGATAAATTCAGTATTACTTTGCTTATCATATCAGTAGTGTAGCATTGGTTTCTGTTTAAATATTATCGAGCATATAAAAGACATCATCTGGTATTGGATTATACGATTATGAACATTTACACGCAACTTCGACATACAATCATATCATTTTCGTTTTGCAAAAGTATCATTTCTCTCATCATGAATTTTTTCAACTTATTAAACGTTTGAATTAAAATGTACTTGCCTTATTTTAATTATTTTTAAATATCTATGTAAGTGAATGAAATTGTTAACTGGTTTGAATACGAATTATTTATAAAGGACACATATCTTAGTGTTTATATACAGATACGTTCTACTTCTATTACTTTATAAATTAACATTTTATGAAACCAATGTCTTATATCGTGTCAACTCCACATACATTTATCTGAGTATTGTTTTGATCTTATCCACACTCTTACTAAAAATACATGATCATCCTGCATTGCTTAATATTAATAATAGCTTGTTATTAATAATCATAAATCATATAATAATATTTTAACTTAATAACTACATAACGATTGAAACTTGACTAACTTATTACATTAAATGCTTCATGTCATTTCCCCAGTCTAACGACCAGTATCAAATTTAATAACATTGGCGTAAATTTACAACTAACCGACACGACAGCAGTCGTAAAATATTGAAATAAATGAACTATTTATTACACTGTCAGCTTGTTGTTGGGTGATAATTGATAAAATGTTACGTAAATACAGCAAGATAACCGTCACTTACAAACACGAGTCGGTGTACGTATTTTATGGAAGGAAATGGTCGGGACGTTTCATAAGGCGAGGGTCGGGCTGGTCCCTTACAAGTGCGGAGGCATAACTTTATTTTGAGATTAACATAATTACGGCCCATTTCTCTGTGGATTTAGGGTTGAGTACGCTTGTTATTTAGCTGTGTGCTGGCGAAAACTTAAATTACTAATTACTTCAATTTTTCTCGCAATTTTGTAACTTTTTAATAAAAGATGCATATCAATTTTGTATATGTAACTAATTTATAAAAATATTACACACTCGATGTTAATTTGAAAAAATAACCAGTAGCTTTTCACACATAATTAAAATAGCCTAAAATAGAGCGACTTTGTAAAATCTTAATAGGCTTTGTAAAATAGAATAAATTACTACTTTTGTCTGTTTTAATGTTTAAATGTCGTCATTTAAAATTTAATTTTGTTCGCTTATAAATATTATCTGGCGTCTATATAACTTCTATACAAAACAATATATAATATCTGTTAACATTTGAAACACAAATGCACGATCTTGCACTGAGTAACCTTCGACAAAGATTTGAGAATAAGCAAATATGGCGTGATATACGTAAATGCAGAAGATTTTTTTAAGATTAAAGCTACGTGTTGAATACATTAACAGAAAAATAAAAGGCTTCATAAATTTAAAAAATAACACATCTTATAATGCCATAGTTTGAAATTTACCTACAACATAAACGTAAATTCAATAAATCAGAACGTTCCCATAGCGATTAACCTTGAAATATTTTAAAATTCCTGCCTTGATAACTTTGACATTTGCTCTTATCATTTAATATCTAATGAAGGTGTTGACTTAATTCTGCGTAATCCTATTCTAAATCATATAAACATGTTAATTTCTTGAAGGTACCATAAATTAATTCAAGAAATTGATTACATAGTTAAATCTAAATTATGATTAAGAAGTAAAATATTTAGTTCAAATATTTAATAATTACATTTTTAACTTAAAACAAAACCATTTTTTTTATTACAACAAACCAAACTAATCACTTTAATATTTGACCGCGTTGTCAAAATGAAATTTTTTTTAAGGAAAAGAAAAAAAGGCAGAGATTTTTCTACATTTTGAAAATGACCGAAGTTTTTCGTTCAATTCGGGGGAGGGAACGGATACATAGCTTGTAGGTGGGGATGGGTCGAAGAGGATCTTTTACAACCCACTTTTTAGTTTCACCCAATTCTCTTGAACACAGAACAACGGACAAAACTTTCTCCATTAGAGTCTAAGGCGGTTGATTACTTTGCTATCTGAGGTCATCTTACTTGATTAAGTTAAATTATATGTAATTATTTCATCGAATAAGTAAGTCATGGTCACAAAGATAAGCTATTATGTAATTTTAACTTAACCAGATTAAGTTTAAAAGTGAAATATCGATACTTAAATTTTACAATGTATTTTAATTGTGTTTTTTTCATGTACTAATTTACAGCGTATAAATTTATCTAAACTTAAGCTTTAAGTAATCTTTGTACTTTTTCTATTGGATTTACATAATCCCTTCAAATTATAGAACAGAAAAGAAATGCGAACCCTCTTTGTAAGAAAAGAACGGGCATCAGGTGTCTCCAACTGATCCGTTACAATGATATTATCTCCGACATATTTTCCGAGTTGGGGTCGTACAGGGAACTGTCACTCCCCACTCTGAATAAATTACGCCTACAGAGATTTTTTTCACGTGTACTAAGACAATACCTTACAAGGTATAAGGTAACATAATATTATAGTAAAATGCATGCATTTCGTATTGACATTTAAAAGTCAAGGTTGATATTGTGTATGAAAAAGTAATAAGAAACGAATCGGTCATTCATATTTTCTAAGGTAACTTAACAGCGTAGACTAGTAGAGATAGTTTGTAGTTTCACCGTTTATAATGGACATAATAAGAAAAAAAATAAGGATTATAAAAGTTTGTTTGTACAGTATTAAATAAGCATTTTCGTTCTGATAAAGCTTTCAATTGTACCAAAATCTAGCTTTAAGTATAACTTAAGTCTGACTAGCTTAGAACCAACTTATGTAGGAATCTCTTATAAAATGAAGTGAAATCTATCGCAGCGATGAAAGCATAGCTTTTTTTCATTTTCTATTCGACCTTTCGTCCGGGCCTTTGACCGAATACCGAACCGAGAATCCCGTCTAGACAGCTCAGTCCTGACGCACACCCGACTGTTGATAAATAACGATACATTCCTATTCACATGCATGCTATGACTTTATAGACGTCATTATTAGTTATGAAACAAGTACCTTTATACTTTCACGCAGTAACTTAATATTCTACCATAATTTAATTTTGATTTATAGAGTAACAATTTTTGCAACTTAAATATTTTCATTTTGTTTTCATCGTGATAAAAAATAAACATCAATAACAATACAACTACGAAAAGTGTTATCAAATATTTTATTTCATTAAAATGCCTTTGGTAACGTTAAATCATTTAAATATTTTTGTAATAAATTGTGAACTCTGTCCCGGCAGTCAGGCGCCCCCGTACACCGCCCTGCATTTTCCCGACACTCGAGTTCTTATTTTATGACTCTCTATCTATACGAGATACGCCTAAATGTGTTATGTAATATGTTTAAATTGCTCCGAACAAATATTCGACGCTATAGAAGGGGTGAGCAACGTGTTAAACGAATGTCTTACGTGTCGTCCGTCACTCGGTGCTTTTAATATTTTACACGCAACTGTTAAAAGACGAAAACCGAGGGACGTTCCAGAACATGAATCTGGGTCATTGCGATCCTACACTACTTAGTGAAATTTCTAAATGAGCACCATTTTAAAAGACACCAGCTGTCGGTGGGTAAATTAATTTTGATTAATGTTAATTAATTTTCTTCATATGCACTTTTCTCGTAGTGTTTTAATAAAATAAGTCATAGAAAACACTTAATAGTGTAATGTAATCCGTGCCTTGTGTTGTTTTGGTATTCCAAAGTGTGTTTGTTTAAAAAAAGAACAACGTTTATAAAAATAAGAGTTTATACAATGCTAAGCACGCCACAGACAGTTCGGAGCTCGCGTGAATGAAATCTATTGATGTGATCAAATTAGTTAAGTATAGCATACCTATAATACATTTTTATAATTGATTTTCAGTTCATTGGCTTATTCTATATGTATTATACAAATATCGTGAATTTCTTTTGAATCAATTAATTAATGCAAATATTATAAAGAGTGTGGTTTCAATAAAAAACGTATTTTATCTACTTTTCAAAAATGTTAACGGCGTTTTAATTTTAAATTAAAATTGTCAAATATGTGGACCTCTTTATTAATACACGCAGTGTTGCCTGAAATATCTGAAGGGCAGGCAGCCTGTCGAATATCGCTTAATCGAACCAAGAGGTCGGAGGCACGTCGTTAATCGGAGGCTTTATGAGGGAGCCCTCTTTGGACGTCAACCGCTGCGAGGCCCTCGCCGGTACCCACGCGGTAAAAATGCAGATAAAGCTATCTTATATGCTCAATAAAATTAATGTTTTATGACCACTTGAGTCTTTGTTTACTCGGTTCTTTGCGTGAGTAATGTGATTATTTCTTGTGGCTCCTACATAAACATTCAAACGTATGCTATCGATCAGCATTTAACTTCAAGCATTATTTAAATATTTTATGTTTTAATAAAATATTCATATTTTAAAATGAAAATTAAAAAATCAAACATCAACAGGATGTTAAATGTCTAAATTAAAATATAAACGACTATATTTTCCCTGAATCAATTGAAGCTGCTAATATAAATGCGCCCGAAAACCGTGATCCGGGATAGGACTTCGCCAGAACTGGAATAAATTTAAAGATGGCTGCCGTTCTTTAACTCCGTCCTCCCCCCGCTGCGGCGCGAGCCCCGACGCAGCCTAAAACATTATGCACCCAAAAACCATTGTCTGTTGCCATGGCAACCGACCGCTCGATACCGAGGCCTCACAGGCGCACCGCTAGAAATATAGCTATCTTGCTCACACTTTAGTCAAACAGATGCCGAATCCGGATTTCTACGATCTTTCGGACAACGATGGCTGATTGCCAGGCATGTAGGGACAGCAGGGACGATCCGTAGCAGGAGCTTGGACACGTCTTGTTGGAAATATTTTCTCATATAAGAATAATTAGTTGACTTAACAGTTAAAAAAAAAAAGATTTTATTCGTTTTATGTCTTTGATATAATCATCTTCAGGATTATTAAGTAAGTTTTGTAAATTATTTATCAATGTAAATAAATTAAAAGATGGATTTTCAATATGATTAATTAATTTTCATTCCGTATTAAGTAAAAACAAACAATTACTTCAAAAGCGAACAGTAAACTAAACGTCAAAGTTATCTTTGAAAAATAATGTAAACGACTTACGTAAGAACGTTATTAAAAATCGATATTGACTTACACTCAGAAAGGAACTTACACTCAGAAACTTCTAATACGAGAATCACTAACACTGTTAATCTTCTGTTTATTCAAAATTTAATTGAAATACTATTTTTTTTTACAAGAATAAACTAAATTTATAGATAAGTCACCTCCAATAGCTACTACACAAATGAACAAGGAAGTAGATCACCAATTGCAAAATAAAATTAGAAAGCTAGTTTCCAGCCCTCTCATTGGTCCATTACAGAAATATTGTCCTTTTTAACTCACCTAACTTTCTCTTTTTTGTTACAATTCCCATTATTCCTGGATATCTCGAACCCGGAAGATTTTTATTAACTTTCTCTTTTAAAACAATGTTCCATTGTATGCCCTTTTTAAGGTATTCTTTATTCTTAGTGGTACTTTTTATTCTATACTAGATTTGCCCGTGACTCCGTTTTGATGGATTTAAAAAAACAAAAGTAAGAAGCCGTTGCTTTCTTCCAGAATGTGTTCTACATCTATGGCAAATTTAATCCAGATCCGTTCAGCCGTTTTAGTTACAAACTCTAACAAACATCCATCTAAACTTTTTGCATTTATAATGTTAGTATTAGTACGAGTGACTTGTAACAACCTTTCTGCATGTTATTTAAATCCAAAATACTTAATGATCATTGATACATAAATAAATTAAAATTTTATCTCTAAAAAAAACTTAAATAAAAGAAATAAAAAACGTGAGGAAAAATATGAACAATTTTTTAAGTTAATTCTTCAGGGTCAAATTCAACTTTATACTACCTACTGCTTGAGGTTTAATGTATTTTTTCAAATTCATTAATTTTGTTCAGTTTAAAACTAAAATTTAAAAAGGGAAAGATTCACAGTTACTTTCTGGGTCTACTACATACATAAAAGTACACCAATATGTTAATAGATGGCGCTGTTTCTAAATTTTTTAAGGCGACGAATAAAGACATTAAAATAATTTTCACGGCAATTTTTGCACGATTTTACTGTCTAACTATGCTAAACCAATCAGTAGACTTAAAAAAAATCAAGTCCTCAATATTTAAAATAAAGTTTAGACAATTTAAAAGTTATCTAAACATTATTGTCTTTGAGAAGTATTATTCAAACAAAATGTTTATTATTTTAGAGATTGACTTTCGGATCACCTTTAGACCTTGCCAATATATCAGCTACTATTCATATCATGAATAACGACTGAAAAACTTGTTTTACATGAACGAAGGGCAATCGCAATCGTAAAAAGTTATCGACTCGGCTCAGGAAGCGACGTTGGCGCTGGGTTGCAGACACGTCTTTTGTAAGGTACAAAGTAGAAGAGATGTTTTTTAATACGAGTACAGTCATGTAATTAAATTTTGTAACTGCTTTTGCTTTATAAATATAAATTATAGTTATATTTTTTAATCCAATAATATCTCACTGTCTCTCACAATTTTGATCTTTTTCAACCATTTCGGAATATTTTGTGAGCCTCTAACGACATTCCATGCAATAATTTTAGTATTTAATTTTTTAAGATATGAATCGGAATAATAAACTCGTTTGAAGTAGCCGTTGTCGCTGGAATTCGAAGCCAAGACCTCTGATAGTCCTGGTTGTAATTCAGAAGCCCGGAAGCACTGAGCTGTCACTACTAATAAAAATTAATGCTGAGATATTTCGCATTAAATTAAAATCGAATAAAGCCAACTATAAAAATACTAAAGTATTAATTAGGTTAGAACACAATAAGTTACCATTTTTCGAGCTTATTCAGATTTCTTACTTATATGTCGAGTTTAAGTGCGATTGTTTTCTTAAAGAAGATCCTAATTTCTTGTAATTTAAAGAAATATTACATAATTTGTAATCCAACTAAAATTAATAAAATTAAGTTGTGTTGACGAAATTTTTAAATGTTATGCAATAAATGTTAAGCATAGAATTATAAGTATTTGTTCTTGTATTTCTACCTTTGTCTCCATGTAAGTTAGAAAAAAATATATATTAACCTATATCTTCAGATCGTCTTTGTAACTTATTAACATGACTTGTACTAAGACTTTGTCTTTGCTATTGTGTTATGTTTACTTACGTATGAAACATTGTTAAAAAAATAAGAACGTTTTATGAAATTACCCAAATTGTAAAACAAAATCTTGCCAAGTGTTTACACAAAGATAATGGAGTAACTTTACTTGCCACTGCTTTGTTCGTTTTGTCCTTTTGTTAGTAAACCCGTTTGGTAAAGGCTTTGTTTTATAATTGCATTTGTGATAACGATTAAACTTTAATTGGTAACGTAAGTGTTAATTTTGTTTTAAATTGAGGAAAAGTGGGGTGATTTTTTTTTCATGTCTTTGATGTTTTGTATTTTTTCTGATAACGAATGGTGCATTAGCAAATAATATAATTATTTTTATTGGTTTAATAAAACAAGTTGGTGGTGCGATATTTTTTATTTATTAAAACCACTTTATTAGCATCAAATATTTACATAGAATTTAGAATGTGTTTTTTTAATCTATTTGTACGATGAAACAAGGCATACAGTATTTACTTAAATGCTACATAATGTAACTTAAGTCAAACATTATCTTAACACGGATTTAAACACATCGATTACTAAATAAATGTCTTAATTATTTTGTCCTGTAATCATAAACACAATAAAATAATTAATGTAATTTGTACACGAACAAGAAGCATAGAAACTACAAGAAGAAGCAGTTCAGGAAGAAAAAGAAGAATTCTTCTCGGCGACTGATGAGCAGTGTCATCTTCTGTTACGTATACTGAAGGTATACCGGAAAGAATGGAGCACTCAGGATACATTCAGTATACGTACAGAAGGCGACGCATAATCTTCTCTTCTGACTTCTGTCTTCTGTTTTCATCTGGAAGCTGGAAAGAATCACAGACAAGAAAAATGTGACAGGAATTATTATTAATATGTTGAATAATTTGTACTTAAAGTTTACAATTTAATATTTGTAAATTGTAAGCACAAAGTTACATGTTTCTTCTATTATGTTGCCGACAATATCTTAAAAGCTAAATGTTATAAACCTGCGCTCGGAGCCCGCGTCGTCTCTCCACCAACACCATCTATAAAATAAAACATCCGATTTACAACACGCCTGGGTTTTAGAAGCAAAAAGGGTACACTGATATCACATAAGAATCCCCACCGCCTACGCTGGCGTAGGGAATTTGTAGAACAGAACATAAATAAATAAGAAAATCTTTAAGACAGAACTTGAAGCATTTTAAAATACTTTTAAACAATAGCGTCCATTGTTATCCCGAAGCCAATAGCATTTCGAGGGACGTGCAAAAAGACAGGATTGGTTTGCAAAAATTATATTCGCAATACGACGGGCCGGTAGCGAAACATTTACTACCTGCAGGACGAGCTGAGGCGTTCGTCCGTACAGGCTTTTGTTCACGGTGCTTTTGTGTAAAGTATAAATTTCAAAAGAGACGACACTAAAGATAACAAAGAATTTTACTTTGAAAGGAATAATAGAAAGAGTGCGGGGGTTGATTTATATGGTTTAGGGACGCGACGCGACGCGACACAAGGCGACCAGTCGCACGCAAGTCGCGGTCGGTGTTGCGGGCGGCGGGCGGCGAGGAGCACGTGACTTACCGGTCAGCTGTTCGAGCGCGAAGTAAACATTGGTGGGCGGCTGCGGCGCGTGTGTTCAGGCGCGGCGTCTCCGGGCGTCTGTGCGTCTGGCGTCGGGGCGCGCTCCCGGCCCGCCATCGATTGCCGCCGCCCTCGCGCACCCGGCGCGCGCAAAACCACCGGACTAATCCCGATCCAAGATTTTCATTACATACGCCATGATCGTTGTTATTTGCACCCCGTAATGTTTTTTGATAGTTTGCTTAGGACGCCCTTTTCTACTAGATTCCTTGAGGCAAGGGATTGCACCCGAAAGTTCGGGTATCTTATCTAAATTGACGATTTCTTTCGACTCTATTAAACGCTTTTCCAGACACCTCTATAGTAAAGGTCATAATACAGGTAGTGTTTTAAAACATAAGTACGTTTATACTCACATGCATCACCTACACTGTCTAAATATTTGTTTTTTTATTAGGTATTTATTTATTGTGCATATAAATGATGTTACCAAGTAAGATGAAGCTAATAACGATAAGAGATCAGAAATGCGAGAGCGAAAATTCTCGTAAGCACGTTGATTTCTTTAGACGTAGTGATAATTTTCACAAGTACTACATTGGCTCTAAGTTATTGAGAATTCTGAGTCATTTGTTTTAATGAAATTAGAATTTCACTTATTAAAAAAAATAGACTCGATAGAAATAAATTTAGAAGAATTTATAGATTCATATTCAATCCGTTTGTCCAAATGTACGTTGGCAAATGTACAAGTTAACCGAATTGATTAAAAGTATCGTATTTTAACTAACGTTTAAAGTTATAGTTATATATCTATGAACAAGGTCGTTTAATTATAAAACATTTATTACTATAATGAATAATTGAACTTCGTAAAACAGCAAAGAGAACTTCCAAATGAGTTAAAACAACCATTAAACTATAAACTACACTAATTACATGCGTAATAAAAACGCGAAAGTTGCTTTGTACATGATTTACGTATAAATGAAATTAGTGTTAATTACGTTTCATGTTATTAAGCTATATCAGGTAAATAAAAAAATAATAATTATTCGAATTGTGTAACAAGGTTTTGTTTGTGGTTTTCTTAGATTTATATACTGTAGGATTTTTGAATAGATATATAATTTAGATGTTTTTTTTAAACAGTGGAAACAATAATTTAGTAATATGTTGTAATATACATATTGTATGATTACGTTTAGGTAGACTTAATATTTATGTGAGTGGTATGATTGTCGACAATACGTCTAAGGCGATTTACTAAAACTGATGCAATCTACTTATGAAAGTTTAGGAATTTTCTTTGATTTCTTTTGTTGAAGATTATTTATGAAGTAATGTATTATATAATTTTATAAACATCTCTTTGTGAATCCAATGTGATGGGACATTTGCATTCCTATTTGGCTTCTATAGGATTAAATCTTAGTTCCGACAAATAAGGTACCTACGTAATTTTTTTGGTCTGTTTTTAATATTTACAATCCTTAAGATAACAATCAAATCAATTCTTATCTATATGGTGTGCTATAAGACTTCATAAGTATTTTTTATGTACAAATACGATTACGTAATACTATATGACTGACTACAATTAACAATTTATGGCAAAAGATTAAGTTTTCATTTTTATGTTTATTAAAACCTTTTTCAATATTTTCATAGAATGTAGGCTTTGTAAAGATATACAGTTTAATTTAGCAAATAGTGTGCGATGTGCCAACCGGGCACCGGGCTCAGGTGTAGGAACAGTACAGCCGTTGTTTTATTCAAGGCGGATGGCCCGAGTCGTTAACCGTACACCCGCTCCATACTTATAGTAACATAACGACTAAGTTATGTATACTTTTTGTAACAATTTTCAATTCCTTATTTCTTGGTAATTGTATTCTTACTATATTGTTTATAATTTTTTTAACTATCGGTATCACAGATCAATAACATTAAAAAATATTTAAACAATTTGTCTGTCATTTTTTATAATGTGTATTTTGTATTTAACTTGGTAAACTTTTAATCCTTTTTATCATTTCATATCTATTTTCTGAGTCGTTAACCGGACATCAACTCGGAGTTTTCCGCGATGCAATACAATAATGTAAATGACACAAACTATAGGAACCTCAAGCCGGACACACTTGTCAAACGAGTATATTCCATAAAAAGACCCAGTTCATCATCCTGATGTGTACTGGAATTATAAATATTATTATTTCAAGTTTATATTTCTTTTAACCCATCGTATACAAGCATCTTTTGCTTAATATTATCATGTACAGAAAAATAACATATTAAACTCTCCTAGAATTAAAATCAATACGAATTTTGGTTATAAGGCTACCTTAAAAACAAGTCTTCTAAAATGGTTGCATTATTATTATTCATAGAACTTTGCTGTATTCTTTATCACTGTCCACTGCTAAACAAAAGCCTAACTTAAAGAAAATTATTCCACATAGATCTTTGCTACGCTCTAAATATGCACTAGACATGACGTCTATGATGCATAACGTACTACGTAGCGTCGACAGAATCAATATGTGTCGCATAGCTCTAATTAAAAAGTTAAAGCGACATATAAACTAAATTTTACAATATAGTCACCAATTCCATAGACATAACCTTTAATAATCTCAATATTAGCCTTACCACCGCTTACCAAACACAAAATCAAACTAGCGTCGCTTCAAAAGGTCGTCAGACTTCAAAAAGCGACGACAAAACACCCGGTGTCCAATGGTGGGGAGGATGCCGCAAAAAATAGGGTGGAACTAACTGCAGCCCCCGGCATTGTGCTGTAACAAAAAAAGATGATTTAGTTGCAAATTCATGTTTAACAATGGCACACACGCGCAATCAGGTGTAGATTGTACATGTGTGGTGGGTTGTCTGTGTGCGAGAGATGGGCGCAATTACAGTGTACCAACATAATAAACGTTCTATACGGATGTTCAGTACTGAATGCTTATGTGTGCGTAGACAGCATGTATGTGTGTACTCTGGTTGTACACCAGTATATTTTCTTTCGATTCTCACAAACCACTTTAGATAATACAGATTATAGCGTAATAACAAATTAGCTTGACATTGATAGTAATTGAAGTAATGTTTGGTCTATAACATGTAATTACTGTTAGGAACTTTATCTGTGGGAGACTCAGTAAATTTGAAAACGTCTATATAATTTTAGATAAATATAAAATATTTTATTCACATTAGTGTCTAATTGAGAATGTATATTAAGTAATGAAATTGATAATATTTTTCTACTAAGATATCGCGCTGCTGCTCTTTAAAAAGCTATTTGGGTACATACTTTACTTAAATTTAACTTAAATTCAACTTAGGTTTAGATATCATATCGTGATCTTTAAAATTGTGATTTACCTGTGTTAGTAACACAGTGACTGTTCTAAAAAAATGGATTTCCCATATTTGGTAAATAACATCGAATAAGAAAAAAGTTGAAATTAAAGGTAAGTTATTTTGTGTTATAATTTGCGTAATCGCTGTTAATCACTTGTTAATTTATGATCATTAACTACATTATTAAAGGAGTTAATAAATATAAAACGTAAAGATACGAAAAATTTAAGAACGATAACAACATAATTATTACAACGCTTTTAAATAGATAAAATCTAAAAAAATGTAATGTCATATACTTCAAAAATAAATCTTGAATAAATGTCGTATTAGTTACAAAAAATCTCACGGTTTTTAACTGATTTAATACGTAAAAAAATCTTTTAATATATCGTTGAATACAAAACAAAGTTACTTGGAAATGTATTTTTAGCTTAACTCAGGAAAGTAAATTATTATCCATTATCTTGTCCAATATGGAGTTAAGTTTAACATTAATAAGTGCATTAAGAAAATTTCACTGCACTTACGAAGGGATGCCTTTGATCTCGACTTTGTTATTGGCGCGCGGGCGGCGAGCGATAAATTCACGCCATTTAATTGCCAGAGCAATGGAAATAATTCTGCCAGTTAAATACGTCGGTACGGACATCGATACCGGCGATTTATATCGAGATCTCTAAACAATTGAATTGGATGTTCGCCTTACAAGGAACCGAGTTCTAGATTAATATTCACTACACAATTTTACGAGCTGAGTCACTTTTGAGTATGGAAGACTAGCTCAGTAGTTAGAAGTCGGAATGGTACTTGGTTAAAAAGTCAATGATAAAAATATATTTCTAATTTCTATTCCTAAGTATCACATTGGGATTTTTACAATATAAGATGGAACGCGAACAAAAGACCACATTTATTCGGCAAAGTAAGCGATCTCTATCCACAGACATCCGCATTGTTTAAGCCACTAAGGAAGATCATAACTGTGCTTTGTGCAAGACAAAATTACATTTAAAGAAAACTTAAGTAACAACTACAATAATAACTAATACGTACACATAAGTATAGAGAAACTAGAGTTAAAACATTGTGATATTAATTAATTTGAAGAACAATTTGTCTATTTATTCATAGACTCGCTTATAATCAAATCAAATAATATGACAAAAATTATATGCTATTAGAAATAAATTCTTAGTTCTAGTGTAAACTCTTTAAAATAGTTAAAATGGATGCAAGATATTTACAAAACTTAATTTAAAAAGTATTAAACGGAAGAAGTAAAATTGATTTTATTTCTTATTGGCCAAATAAAACTGTTATATCAATGCTTGAAATACTTTATAAAAAATAAACTAAGTTAAGAGAAAAAACTTTACATTTTTCAATAGGTATTAAACGAAAAAAAATAAACATTTTATATTCAACTTACCAAAGTGCGCCAAAGCAGAATAACATGAAGACACTGATTTTACAACAATTTACCGGTAAAAATAGTGTAAAACCTCACGCATTTAATTGTTTAAGGTAATAAAAAATAATAAGTTAAATTAGACATTTACATTGAATGAAAAATAATAAAAAACTTGTTGGCATTTAGGCCTAAACTGTGAAGGCGGCGGCAATCGGCCGACGGCGGCCATTTTGTGGCGCTACCGTCGCGCCCGCGTCGCTCCTCACGCTCATTGGCCGAATGACGTCACAAGCGCCATGACGGTCCACCATTACTACAACTTTACAAACTTTTGCTTCAACTCATCCAAACCAATATAAACCTTACAGTTAAGTAATAAGGTATAAATAGATGGTAAATAGCATCCTGTAACGCAGTTCATGTGTCAAAGCTTGTCGGCCCGCATTCTTGAGCTAAGAATTATAGGTTTAGAATATTCTGAATGCACCCTTGTGGAGCGAGGGGAGAATTAAAAATGCACCGTGATAGATAACAGCATCTAAGTTGCTATTGATGCTTGAAATTAAAAAATATAAATTTAACTCTGTTTTAATTTTTCGATATTATTCCTCTAGATTTTAAGAAACCAGTTTTACTACCATATTTAAACAAAATAACGTGTTACTTTAATAGCAAGCAAATTAATAATGTATCAGTTGAAATAAAAAAGCAATAAATAAAAACGTATCAGTACCTATACTACATTTAACACCTGCATTACACAGGTAGATATATATAAAATTTGATGGTTATCTATACCAGGGCATATATAATAAGAATTTACAGGTGTTATTATACATTTTACAACTGTGCATTACATGCCCAGCGGCCTATTGCTGTTTCCAAGAGCTCGTGTATTTTGGTTTACTTTGTAAAGGACATTATGCTGTCAAACTTAAACCGCTGTATAAAAAATGCTTCACGTAATTTAGTTTTATGTACATGTAGTGTATATTTGTACGCGCGTAAGATGAATGAAAAAAGTAATGACTACTTTTGAAATGTGTATTTATACTAACTCATTTACTATTAGCTTTCGCCTGCGACTCCCTCCGCATTGAATTAAAAAAAAAAAAACAAACGCAAGTAGCCTATGCTACTTCCAGACTATCCTCCACATCTATGCTAAATTTCATCGACATCCGTTCAGCCGTTTAGGACACAAACATCCATCCATTCATCTAAACTTTCGCATTTATAATATTGGTACGATTCACGGTACTTAGTACATGCAACCATTATTATACTGATTTGTAAGTACTGCAACTCTTTTCTAGAGCTTATGAAACTGCGAAAATTCTTATTTGTGTGTCAAAGGTGCTAGAAGTTGGTAGAACAACATTTCTTTATGTAATAGATTAATATATTTTATGGAATTTAAAAGTATTTTAATAAAAAGAAATTCTCAAATGGAATTTTCCCATCTCACGCTCTGCAGCCATCTGTTTTAACTGTTTATGTCATTATGTTGTAGAATCTCGAACTTTTCGCTTAACTCGTCTCATTTGCGCACAAATATTTATACATTTTCCGTTTAAAATTACTGGAACTTGTCACGTTAACATCGTTTTGTAGAACAGTTAGTTCGTATTAAAGTTGTCTTCTTGTTTGTAAAAATCAATATCAACATTCAGGATAGACGCAAATGTTAAATGAATATATACAAGACACCTAAAATCTATAAATAGTATGAGTGAAAAGAGTTTTGTATTAAGGATAGGCGTACAAATTTAACAAAACAGATAGTAAAGTTTGAGATTCGTTTGTCTTTTAATTATAAACACGTTAAATTAAAAATTAAAAAGTCAATTTGAATTTTTCGGAGATAATAGAGTGGTCGATAGTGGCCACTGATAGTGATCGCGGTTTAAACATTTTATAAGAGAAATAGATAAGGTAATGTCACGACAAACTTAGAAAGATATCCCATTATTTAAATCGCTAATTTACTACCAACATTAATTTGTATTTTTTATAGTTTATTTACACTTAGATACAAACAGATAATTAAAAATGTATAGTGATTTCTGTTACTACTTTTATTAAAATCAGAATGTAAAAGAAACTATTAACCTTACAAAATTATTTAATAATTTATTATTCAAATGGCGATCACGCAAGAAGGAGGTTTTTACAATGAAAGCTTTATTTCTGTATTAGATGGCCGACCCTACTTAATGAAGTTCTATCATATTTCTATCTTAAATAATTAAAGACCACCTTGTGACTTAACTGCATCTCACTTTGTAGTGCCGACAATAATTTCATAACTTTTCTCTACAATTTATTAATATAAAATTGTGTAAGGGACGAGGGTAAAGCGCATCTGTTGTGTTGCTTATTTATGTGATTGCTTCACAGATTAGTTACGTATATTATTAATATATATTTTTCATTTTTAAATCGCAAATTTATGATCACCGCTGTCGATTTTGGGAAGCATCGATAGCTACCTGCTCGATAGTTTAAATAATCGATTAGTTGTCGAGTTCGCCCACTCACCTATATAGATACAAGCTGAGATTGTTCTTCGCTTTCTAATTTAAATTATTTACATAAATAAGGTAGCTACATTGTTCACATATTGATTTGATAAAAAAGGTTAATTAACTAATCGTTGTAATAAGTAATAAGTCTCGTTCAATTTCTTTCTCATTAAATTTTGATCTTCGCAGGATTATCTTGCAAATGACATCCCTTTTTCGCACATTAAGAAGCCATTTTTGTAACATTTTAACATAAAATGAAACATTTTAAAAATTCACAATTATTTGTACGAAAGGAAAAATCTAGAGTATTTTTATCCATCATTGTGAGTTCTTAGAGAATTGAATCGCGTTGTTGTTATATCATACCTACATATACACACATACAGAAATATAAAGAGTGATGCTATAATCTTAAGGATTATGTACTCTAAAATCCTTATTAGTAAGTTAATAATAATAAAGCTCAGTAAAAGTTAACACGATAACATCGGTATTTGTTTGCCTATCGCATGAATGGTTGGAAAATCGAAAGCGCGACGAATTTATCGACATCTAAAATCAGCCAACGAAAGCGGTATCTGACTGCGTTGTAGCATACACTGCTATGTATCGGGGTCATTGCACCTACTATTTTTACTCAGCCAACTTCCGAGCTCCCTATGTCGCGGTGACAAGGAACAAAGTCGTGTGCAAATGCAGCGCCCGTATCATAGTAGACGATCGCAGATGCAGATACTGTGACGTTCGTATGACATGAGTTGTCGCGGCCTTGACCCGGCGGATGACGGATTCCGTCCTTGTGGGGTCGGCGAACGTGGAGATATGTAGGTTGCTTACTTAGCGTCTAGCCTTGAGAATCGTCACGTCACGTAGTAATGACTCCAAGCGATAGTCATCAGAGAATCTATTTATTCTGTGGCTGTTCGCGTTATGTAATTTTATTTTTGTCTCTCACCATCATCAAGTTACATGATACATTAATTTTAAAAAAGATCTAACCTTGTAAACTAAAGTAAATATTTTGTTTATACTTTATAAAATTATGATCCAATTTTATTAATTTAAAAATATCAGTGTAATAGTTAAATACATTATAACGTCAAATGTAATTGGTAAACCGTGGGAGGCGGCTTGACTTGAAAAATAATGTTAAAATACACTCTGTTCGTAATTGAATGGTCCTCGGCATTGACTTTTAAATGTAATATGTGCTTTGTTTTCTCGAACTAAACGAGAGGAATAAATTAACCGTTAGAATATAATCTTATTACGGATAATCCGATGGACAATTTAATCAGCATTTTACAGTGTTGGCATTCTGAAAATTCGCTGATCATTTGTAAAGCACGAGCATAGATTAAATTAAATTGAACTGCGGAGTTGCCATTCTTAACGTATAGAGCCGTAATGAAAATTTACTCGTTGTATGCTAATTGAATTGTTTCGAGAAAAAATTAGCAAATATCTAAACAGAATAAATGAATTTACAATTATCTATAAGTTTCTTCTGAAATTAAGTGTGTTAAAGTCATTCATCTCATTATTTAGATATGTTTTTGGACGTTGTTCATACCTGCTTAAGCTATGTTTCACTATTAATGACTTTATTGAAGACTTTTTTCCTTATATGTTTTTAGTACAGTGATAAATTTAGTTTGTAAATATCATAGTTAATTCAACTTGCGCTTCAACTGACACCTATCACAAGTTTGGACGATGTGCATATTCTCTATTTACGAAAATTATACTAAATTTAGGTTAACTAGTTAAATTCGTTTACGGCCGTATACAAATAGAATTTCAACTGAATTTGATTCTCGCATCAACTTACAAATGATCAGACGTTCTTGTAAATAATTTATTAACGCCAACAAAGGCGGTCATGTCTTGCGAACAAATCGCTCCCAAATACATCGAGCCTGATTTAAAACGCAGGTATTTGACCGAGTTGCCACTTGAATGGAATGTAATGATGTTATTTATGTGAATAGAGTCAATGGACGATACTCTTGATTGTGCTGATTACTTTGTATTACTATCGACTTACCAATAAACTAAAGGAATTGTTCGGATGATTTATTTTAAGTTTGCAGCATCGTTTGTGTGTCATTATATTCGATCGAGACGTTGCAATTACTGGCGTCAAATTTGTCTGTTGAAATAAATTGATTAGAACTTTCATGCGGCCATAAGTGCAGGTGCGTATTTCACAGGAATACTTCGAACGCATAACCATATATTCATCGTTCACTTGCGTAATGTTATTAATTACGGGCGCTGTGGCTCGAAGCGAGCGACGACATCGTTGCAGCGACGGATTTACTTTGCATTGGTTCGTACATGGCAGTTGTCCGACTGCCAAATATCCCAGCTGCGGACAGGCACGTCGCTCTCAGCATACTGATTAAATCTACGTTATTGTTTTCGTATCTTTTTTTCACTTTCGTCCGCGACTTTTTGGTCGTCGACCTATTGAATTTTTCATGCCGTTCTTTATTCGAATTTCTTATGAGGCCTGACAATTCGAAGTTCGCTGTTAACGTCTATATATATGATCCAGAGCCCCTATAAGAGGAAGTTTAGGCAATTATACCCAGCATTGCGCCATTAGCATACATTTCGCATTCCGTTCAATTGTCCTTTATAAAAGTTTCAATGACTTTTATTACTTTAATAAAAATAAATGACTGTGTATTACCGTGACATAAAGGCAGTTATATCGTTAAGACATGAATCAATAATTTGTTTCTTTAGTATTTTAATAAATCATGAGTTATTTTTGTTTATGTGTGGGCTGAAGTGTTAAAGTATTGTAAAGCTTTCGACATTTATTATACGAATACGCTTACTTGGTTCTACAAACAAAACATGTATGTATAAATAACAGAACTCGGATTCGAAGCCGCATTTTGCTTTGACTTCATTTCAATGCAATAAAAACAGCAATTAATAGAAAATCTCAAGCGCACGGACTGCTGCCGTACCGAGTCTGAAATATGTGACATTGCGAACATCGAGTCGGTCCCTTATATGCGTCTCTTTCCAATTCGTATAAAAATCTGAAAAGAAAACAAGAAAATGTAAATAAAAGGTTACTACGCAAACTAAAACCTTATAGTAAAATAAGGAATTTATAAATAGAGGTGATGCGTTATAAGACTTAACCATGTAAAATCATAATAATATATAGAAGCGTCATAAATTTACAAAAATCATCTGAGTGTACAAAAATAGTAATGCATTAGGGAGTATAAACGAAAAACGATTTAAGAAAATAAATGCCCTAATCTCCGTACTCAAGCAATTAAAAAACGTAAACAAAAGCCAGTGATGCGCCTGGATATAAATAAACCAGCATATTTTGAACATTCAAGTTCAATCCTTTTCACGTTGAGAAATAACGACCGCCACCTGCCGAACTAACGCCGTGGTAATCTTTCAGACACGTACTTTTTAAATCACTTTTTAGGTAAAAAATTCCAGATAGGGATCCGAATTTCTGATCTGACAGCGTAGTTCGAGTTAGCGACGTTTTACAAACGACTCTATACACAAACGATTGACAAGAGAAAATCAATCATATGCAATATACTTAAAGGGATATTTTCGTGTTTTCATGCCAGGCAGGGTGGGTCTGTTTCGCTCGGCTCACAAACTGATGTAAGACGTGCAAATAAACATGGTATTTTTATCGCCGCAAACCTTTATATAGTTGCGGTCGATTTCTCCTCTTTATCTTCTGCAAGCGGTGTTTGCTTTATCTCGTATGAAGAGAAAGGTTTGTGCGGGCGTTTGAACAGTTTACACCGAGGGCTCGTATTTGCTGTTACTTTGTAGGCAAGATGGCCCTTGGAGATACAATCTTATTAATTTACGTTCATTAATTTAACTTTATAGATAAATATAATTTGTTAAGATAATAGTCAACTGTATTTGGCCAGATTTATGATTACGATGATTATTTTAATAGATTCATGAGCAAAACAGATGCGTTCTTTGTATTTAAATGTTACTTCAATGAGTGTCAGTAATCAATGAACCTCGGTTGTTTTGAATTTTGAACAACCGAATAATTTAGGTTAATTTTTTTGTGAATTGGATGTTAATTAAAAACGTAATCATGTTTGTAATAGGTAATTAACGCCGATGTTGATTCTATCGCATCGTTTCTTTAATTTAAAGTGGTGCTTTGTATAAAAACTACACGTTCGCCAGTAAGCACTAAAAATTCGATTCGATAAGAGATCGTAAAACACTACCCCCCGTGTCATAAAATCGAGTCGATCATGTCGCGGGATTATGAGCCTTAAACAGACGTAATACGCTATGGAGGTTTTTTTGCATGATTCGTAGCGCTGCATTGTTTTATGACTGGAAGGGTTACCGAGTTACGTAATGTAACAATAAACGTTTTGAGGACAATAAATTTTAATAGAGCAGAAATTTATGGTCAATTTGCGGAGACATTTACAACTGATGAACAAAAAGTTCATTTTTCGTGTCCTAGTTCTTTGAACATAAATTTTGTATAGGCTCTGATTTTATTGAGGTACGTTATCCAATATGAGAAGTCGTAAAAATGACGTTAACACGAGTCAACAAAACCTCGAATCGTTTCCTCAGGTCCCGTTTGTTCACGTTTAATATCATTGACGCAAACAAAACTTGAATTGATATTATACCTACAAGGTAATGAACAATGCTGGCTGGCTGTTTTCCGACTTTTACCTCGATCATTAATTGAGTACCTATGCATTGAGAAAATTCATACTAAAATATGTGTTAAGACATATGAAGTTTTTATTTTAAAGTTTTAATTAAAAATTAAAAAGTTAACGTGACATCTGCCAGAATCGCAAAGCAAAGAATTTGTTTTTCTTACATTGTAAAAAAATAAAATTAAGGTTAATTAAGTTGTATTACTGTGCTTAACTCAACTTTTTAAGAATTAGATAATACACATATGATTTTATTAACATTAGGATACGCGGTGACTTTAAAAATTCCATTCCAACAACATCCCCACCCTCTTAAACTGATTTTACATTTAGCAAAGATAAGAGCATTTCATTATCCCACTAAAAGATATAAATTATATAAAATACCGAAGCACATCTGAACGAAACACGAGGAGAATTGAAATCGCAATATAGGCGAGACAAGTTCTTTCATTAAGTTTGGAAAATAAAAACAATACAAGTAAAAAGGGTATCGGATACTGCACGCATACACGCCCGGGAAAATTTCCTATTATGATCCCTTCCCTAGAGTCAAACTGCTACATAGGTACATTTGTATAGCGATCGTCTGGTGTTAGCACGACTAGAGATGGGGTCCACGGATATTATCGACAACAAGATTAAATACAAAATTTATTCACGAAATGATAATCTGATTAATTAATTAAGATTTATGTAAAATGTAAACTCGAAGGCTTAATCTAGTGGCCTGCATAGTGAAATTAAACACTCATTTACAATTTTGTGGCGTTTGTTGTTAGAACGGACAATATTATATTAATTATCGCTCCATCGATAAATTTGTGAGTTAAAACTAACACGGCACTCTCCCACACCGTCCAATGTAAACATAGGGGCACAATTTGAGGAGCTCGTGCGAGGTTCAAGGTATGTATTTAGAGACATAGTTTTATCCGCGGCCGAGAGTGGAAATTTCAATAAAAATGTAAATTTTCGTGGAGCAATTTTCTTCTCACTACCGCGGGCATCTTTACTGAGTCCTGTAACTTTCGTTGTACTCGTATACAGAATGAAATAGATTTACCATTCGTTAATTTTCATTTTGAATTAAGAAGAAAAAGAAAAAGCACATACATTTCTTATCTTTGAAAATATCATTGAGAGAACTCTCACGTTTATCTAACTTATGGATGATATTTCACATACTCGTATTATAACTACGTTCTTCATAATGATTGAATGATTTTTTAATGTTACTCAAAGCATAAACATTGCGTGATAATACAAATATAAATTATTTTAAGAAACGAAATGATGTAAAATGTAAACAAGAGGCAATTTTGTTTTGCGTTAAATGCGGTAATGCGCTTGTTAATTTTGTTTAGCATTGAAGTGCGGTTATCTCCCGCTCGCAACGACGAACCACTGTAAACAGTTTCGGCAGTGCCTCAGTCGCCCATTGCAGGTACTTGACGAAATCTTCGCCCCCTCGATTTGTGTCGAGCGATTTATCGTCTCGAATAATTTCCTGACCTTAAACATTTATTCGGCATTTAATGTTTATTTTAAGATTTCTTACTGACTTGCAGTGAATAAATATTAACTGAATGCTGTATGAAAATAAGTATCATTTGCTAGTAAGTCCAAATGAGTTCATGTGTTTTTGGGTAATATAATAAAAAAAAAAACATTTTGTGAAATGTTTTTAAACCTGTAGTCAAACATTGAGGTAGTTTGTTGTCGTTACTAAGTTTTATAAGAACCTATTTTGTTCTTTGTTTGACATTTTAATCACATTGTTTTCACATTTTTAATTTGAAGTGACGCTTCGCTTAAAACTTTCCACCTAGTTGGGGCGCGGTAAAGAGGATGGAAAAAGGGTGGTGGAACAAAAAGGGCGGATTAAGGACACTCCGAGCGAGGAAAGAATACACAATTAGCTATTCTACCTGCTGCAGATAAAGCAGCCAGTATAACGAGAACCTTCGTAATACATAACCGACACAGCTTCCTATCGGAACTATACATCCGGTTATAAGATAGAGGGTCTTTTACACTGGACAATTTTAAGCGAGGATTTTAAAAACGGACCGGAGCTGATGCGACCGGAACCGAGGGGTCCGGGATCGATCAGCGGAACTCGGATACTCGTTGGTTGTTTTAAAATCTAAATTAGGCAATTAGTATTCTCGCAAGTCGAGGATGGAACGGACTCAGTAATCGAATGCGAGCTAAAATATTATTACAGTCTTACTATTGTTATGATTTAAATTGTTTGTTGTTCCCATCCTATATATGCACATCGATTTATGTACTGAAATAATTTTAGATTTAGGCGCGTAGAATAAAATAACTTTAATTATCTTGTTATATACCTAACAAATTATTTTTTTAAGTCTTTTAATTTTTCTCAACCTTCCTTGAACCCCATTTACTTGCTTCTGATTAACTCGACATTCCATTTCCTTCCTTTTTACAAAATATTCAAAGATCAGTAGAGTAGTAAGAAATTTTTTAAATTCTGTTTACTACTGTAAATCAAGTCAGAATTTGCAGCATTATAATGTAAACTCTTACTTATGCAGGAAGCCTCAGGTATACATATTTAAGCAGAGCGGCTCAAATTTCTTAATACCATCTGAGCTTCCCTCGCGCACCCTTCGTAATAAGCCCGACCAAGTCCACAGGGAGGATCCACAAGTGATTTAAAGAGATTGTCAGTTAATGACCCCTCGTCGGCCACAAATTTAGCCCTTTCCCCGTACCTACAGAGCTAATGCCCCCCTTATCTGTGTCTCAGCTCGCTGACGCCCGGCCCTAATATTGAATATAGAAAATAACGGCGCCGAATAACCTTCTCCTTAACTTTCATGACGCAATAATTTATAAAAAGAAAAACAATTTAAGACTAAAACAACAGCAGTTTTACGCGGGAAGTTAGAACGACTTAAAATATAACTTATTGCTTTATTTATCCTGTCTTGGATAGATCTAATGGAGAATGTTTTTGTTTAATTTTGTCGATACTACTTTGCCTTGCGACCTTGTCGATCAGTTCAGAGTTATCGCTTGTTTTTTTTTTGTTTACCTCGCGCCATGCTCCACGAGTGTCGGTAGCCATGTCCGAACTGGACGACTGCCAATAAAAAGGTAAAAATAAATGTCTACGTTATCCAGCGCTATTTGAATGCATATTGTCGCGTTTAGCCGCTAAGTTATCGTAGGTGTTGAAATATGACGGTCATTAATCTTTTAAAGTGTCATCAAATATTGAATTTAAAGAGCCGTATCATTAAAACATAACATAAATGAGAAATAAAGAAGAATAAAATATAGATCGATTCGCACGTATTCTTGTAGCCGGTATTGCGGCAGGAATGGCGCCCTAACAAAATTTACTATGATAATCCAGTCCTCGATTGCAAATGAAACCTTAAAAATAATCACCTATCGGCTGGAGAATGTCCTCGTCTTTAAATATTGAACTTATTGCTACAGCATCTACATAACTGGTTTGAGTATAATCTATAGTTGTGTAGCCATTGTGAGCGTTCGAATAAGCGACTCCGAAACGCTCGCGTACCGTACAATTTATCTATGGTCGATCTCCCGCGCGGGATCGTCTGATTCGGCGTTCTTCCCACACCTTCCTCGGTCCCCAATCTTTCACTACTATATATGAACGTGTCTACGAAACTAAAAAAAAAACTACAGCCGACCGAATCATTTTTGTTAACGCGGCACCGGCTACAAATAAAGTTATTCTTTTCTAAAGTCCTATACGAAGATTCTATTGCTTTTATGATCTGAATTAATGTCATAATTGCAGCAGTTTTGGATAAAATAAATCGATATGGCGCGCTTAAATAATACCGCCCGCAGGTTGCCGCATAGAGAGTCGAAACATCCAGCAATTGTTGGACCTCGTGGTTGGATTGAACAAAGGGTATTTTTATGAATTTTAATGTTGAAAGAGGGAGGCGTGGGAGGTCTTGTTCGTTGGACGTTTTATATTAAAATAAGTTATGTAAGACCATTATTAATGATTTTTTTATCTTAACATTTAAAATATGGTCGTGTGGTGCAAACTCTGTTTTATAATTAATGCTGGCGTTTTTTTAATCATTTATGAATTCTTTTCAACTTTGCTATAATTTTATTCTTAATGTTTTGAATGGCAAAGTTTAAGAAATCGTACATATTTAGTTTGTCAGTTATGTGTATTTATAAGTGTAAATTCCAAATATTATAAGTTTATGGATGTTTAATCGAGATTTAAATATTCATCACCCTTAATTTATTGATAGTAATCGATCTATCTAAAAATAAAGGGACTATTAGAATCAATTTTCAACAGTAACATAAACAAAATAGGAAATAAAGAAAACATTTTAAAACGACTCTAGAAAACGTGTATTCTAATTTAGTTTCTAGTCTGTCTTGTTATTTCCGTCTTAAGTAGGACCAGTTTAGTAGGAACCCGCGCCAGAGGCGTATTTTCTCCTCTTTTCTCTCTTGATAATAGCGACTGGGGAGGCAGGGTGGGTATTTTAAACTGGTTATGTGCGGTACATGGGTAGACAATGGTACAGTGTGTGCAGAGTTTGTGAAATTGCGAGGAAGACGAGAACATTTCCGACGTGCCCAGGGGATAGTCTGGTCTAAACACCTCGTATTTTGTTTTATTTTTATTCTCATTTTATAAACCTTTGTGTATAAATTGCGTATACATATTTTTCTTCTTTGACTAGAAACTTTTATGCCTCATTTACCTACAAAGGAAGCTATAAAATTACAGAGGGCTCTTTCCTTTCAGTCGAACGGCCAAGTATTTTTAAGTCAGGCCCAGTTACCATCAGCTCGCGGCAAATCAATTTAGATTTACGTATATTTTACGTCTTTAGACAACTTTAAAGCAAAAATATCGTCAACATTTTACTATACGACTAAAATTTTTTGATGCACGAACTTTTGGAATCACATTTTTATGTAATATTAAAAAAATAGGTAACAAGTTACATTACTTTAAAAAATAATTTCTTGTCTGAAAAATCAGGGCAAGATCTTTATAAAGAATAAAAGGGCTTAAGGCATCATGTCCATAACAGAACCAGATCCGAAAGAATATAACAAAGAGTTTGACGTTCGCAAAAAGCAAAAAGAAAGTCGCCATTAACGACCGGTTTTCAGCGGTCATTAAACCTTTCGTATTCATATATTGTAATGGAAACCGCATATATTGTCCGGCGAACAGAATTATTGTAACCAGTTCTATAAATTTAAATAAGGAGCGGTTACTTTATTACTTGTCATGGACTATTTTATTGCCTCCAAAAATTATAGGGTCAAATGTTTTTATGTTTTTAGACCATATATATTTTTCACTTTACTTTGAATTTAAAATGATCTACTTTTATCAACTACTATAGATAGAGCTCCCATACCAGGATAACGACATTTAAATGCAAAACCTATATTGTTTTACAATTAGATAGTACAGGTTTGTGATGTAACGGAATGGCCATTAGTTATCCTGTCCAATGGGGCTTAGAAGTTCACTTATTTTCACAAAGCTTTTCATATATGTAACTAGCTGTTGCTCGTGACTTCGCCCGCGTGAAATGAAAAAAAAAATATACATATCCTATGTTACTCAATGATACATAGTTTTTTTAATGGTGCAAGATTTTTTAAAAATGGTTAAGTAGTTTTAAAGTTATTTCAATACATACAAAAATAAAAAATACAAATCTTTTCTCTTTAAAATATTAGAAGTATAGATGTAAGTAATGCCCGAAATAGATATTTGATGGTATTACTCCAAGAGAATTCTGCTACATTTTATCAATATGGTGCCAAAAGGTTAAAATAAATTCATAAGCCATATCCGGAAATTTTAATTTTAATAATGCCATCGTAAAAGCACAGATTCACTGTAAAAACACTTTTATAGATGAAAAAACGTATATGGTGTGATAACATATAAAAATTAAGATGAAATAAAAAAAACTCTATTAAGAAGATACTGTTTTTATTATTTTATACTATTTTCTTCATTTAAATTTCAAATAATATAACATTATTGACTTGTAGGGTAGCAGGGTAGCAGCGGTATACATAATTATCAACATCTCTAGATATCCTTGTCTCATAACGATCGGCATTACACGCAGCCTTAATAGGTGTCCACACAATTGCTACGTCATTCCTTCACACTACTTCACCGCATTAGCGACACTCATAAACATATCTCCATGAAATATATCTTTAACTGCCTTGATCTAGTTTCACGGGAGAAGCGCAGTTATAAGGAAGTAATAAAGGTGAAAATTGCTAGCCGGGGGTCAGTTGTGGGGTCGATATCGCTTTAAATGGGAGGGTTGCTATGCTCGGTCATCGGTCGGCTCCCGCTTGACCGTAGGGGTAATTGTGAGGCAGACAGCATACACATTTGCATTACAATGACGTATCCCAGGACGTTGTGCTCTTCCGTCCTGGGGTTAGCCGGCGATATAGACACCTAAAAGTGATTTGTATTGAGTCACAAACTTACTAAATATATTACAATTATTATTAAAGAGAGAAGATACATGTTAAAAATCCTTATTAATTATTAACATAACTCTAGGCATAAGTATGGTAAGTGTGGTTTTCATAATAATTTAAGAATATATCAGATAAGAAATTAACGTAACCTAAAAACTATAAACAGTTCGAATACGCATATCTAATGAGGATAATGTTAACAATTAAAATTATCTGAAATAATGCAAAATTATATTTAAGCTAAGTTTAATAATCTGCAAACAGGTTCTTAATCTTATTTTTGTTATTCGGCAGTTAATTCGCATACTAAATGATAATTATATTGGGAAAAAAAATAAACACGAGCAAGAATATAACAGCACTTATTAATGGTTGTAAGGTAATTATAAAGTAGATAAAATTTTAAAGATATCAATTAGATTTATGTTTAACATTTTTATGTTTATATTTTATTTCACAAAATTTAATTCCTTGTTCATTTTAGATATTCAGCAGTGTAACATCTGGACTCGCGGAAGCGCAGAGAATTCAATTTTTGCTTCTCTATTTCGTTTAAATTGCCATCGGAAAAACTTTTGTGCAAAGTAAGGATCGCAATTCTTTCTTTTTGTAGAAACATTCTTATTTATATTTTCTAATGTAATACTAATAAAGTAATCTGTAAATAAATGTAATTATTGTCCTATTCAATTGTGTCTGGTGCAAACGTAAAAATATCGTGGTATACTTAAAACGAACGAAATAATTGTATGGATAAAAAATGAATCGGTCAGTGCCATACCTTTTATTCTAATCTCTGAAACTTGGCACTCTCTGGAAAAGTTAACTGTGGGAAAAACAATTGACAACATAAATTAAATACATCACGTATCCTACATGCTTGTGCTCCTACGTACTTGCCAATATGTCTGTAAATGGCGCCACAGTATCAGAATGTGCCAGAAATATCAATTATTGTGAGTAATGTACTGTCAGCGACATGCAATAAATAGCAGTGCATATGATCTAGGAAGACATCTATTGTTTGAACTCAGTTCAAACTACTTTGTAATGCTATAAAACTAACCAATATAAATTATCGTTATGAAACTTTTAAACTTTCGGCTAAGAATTTTCCTATAGAAAAAAGACTTTCTCGATATATAAATTTTTTATAACAATATTGCGGATTAATTTTACAACATTATAACCAGTAGATATACATTTTAAGTGTTAACTTTAATATTAAGGTAGAGAGCAAAATATATACTAATCATATGTAAGTTACAAGCTAAACAAGAAACCTTCGACAATAATTACAAAAACGTTAGCAATGATCGTCCAATTGTGGCATGTTAAAAGATACTCAAGTACTCACATCTGGCTCCAGGCGAGGAGTGTATCAAGCGACCTTCCTTAATCAATGCAGACGGCGTCCACAATCAGACGTAATGGACTGATATATGGCCCTGTTGCACTGTAATGCACCTACAATGAATGCAGACAATGCACACGCCTCTGCGATGCGGATGCAATGCGCAATGCCCCTCCGCAAATGGACGTGGGTTCGATGCGAAGTGCTCGTACAACACTCATTTTCATATTATATTCATATCAATGATATAGTAATCTTGTTATGGATTACTTTAAGCAGATCTACACTTGATATATGATGTCTAATGCATCATACATCTTGGTAATGTATTACGTAAAGTGTGAATCAAGATTTACGTTAAATATGTTACAAGTTCGATGTTCTTTTGTTGAATCCGTCACAAATATTAAATTTTACTATTCACCCAAGAATCTTTTTGAAGATATTGCATAAAAACCAAACCTCGACTTTTTACCTCAACCCACATAGATTCAGACAAACGGCACTCCAAAAATTATAAAAACAAATAATAAAACATTACAAGGAAAACAATAGGCCCGTACAACAAAGACAGGCATTAACTTGGACATCACAAAACGTTAAAAAAGCAACAAAGATTCTTGCACAATGAACCATTCAACCCTTTCGTCAAAATATAGTCGAATTGACACTTCCTTATTGCCTCATAAATTTAACAAGCGCCATACAAACTTTGAGACAATCACTTTTTTTGGTAATATTTTTGTCAACCGTCTCAAATTCTCATACGAAGTTTAATTTTTAAGAGCAATGCCGCGTAAGTCAGTAGTTGTAAGTGCTTCATTGTATCAGTTGGCAACATAAAATGTTTTTTAGGAAAATAACCGTAAAAAAAAATATAACTCTATAGTTAATTAAATCAATCTCATTAATTGAAATTATATTGGAAACCAAATCATGGACATCAAGGTAAGTTAAGCTTGCATAATTGTCAATATTGTAATTTTTTACAAGTATTTGCATTACATTGCATTGTTCCTTCGTACATAACATCTCATATAACGATTCTTAACAACGTTGAAGGCCAATTTCACGTGTCATTTTTAACATACCTCTATGGCAGTAAAACTCTAGACATGTCTGTTCCATGTTAACAAAAAACTAAATTCGCAGACGAAATAATTTGATAACACAATAGTAATTCTAATATTTAAATGGGAAAATGTTAGACCACTTGGTTATGCATATAAATGCAACAATTATCTCGTTTTTAACAATGCCTTGTCGAATATTTTACAAAGACTAGTTCGGTTGATTAGATAGAACAATTAAGTCGTTTGTGGAAGACCTGTATTAAATTATGCTCTCTTGTTTTCCGCATTTTTTTTAAAAAACATGTCAAGAGTAATAATTTCTTTTCCAAATGTATGTTATAATGTGCATATAACTAGTTCTTTATATGTTCATTTTTATCTCACGTATCTATTTTATTACGATGCATTACCAAAATCAAGTTGAAATGGTTTTTAGCAACAAGTTAAAAGATTGTGAATTTAGTCATATTATCACTTCATCTACATTGTAATGTATAGAGTTTAAATTGTAAACAACATAGGAGCTACGAGTGAATAGTTTAGGGATATTTCAAGTTGTCAGGGCAATATGACGCCCGATACAAGCTCCGACCCGCCTTTCAACTCCAAACTTAGGCACGAAACAAATTAGGGGAGACTTGCCCTATGTCGGCAGCCACGTTTAAATATATCCAATCCGAAACTATTGCGCACCTACTCGTACAGCGTTTAAACCGTCCGGCCATGAACCACACATTTGTAGCTTGTCGAATCGACAATTGCTTTTAAAGGCCGTCAATCGATAATAACTTAATTAGTTAGGTGTGAAATGCAAACGTATCTTCGTATTAAGATGTAAAATTCGTATCGGTTCGTACTTCAAACGACAACCGCTACTATGACGAAACGCTTATTTTATAATTGCTTAAAAAACGATTGATTTTTACATATGCATCGAATATAATTCGAGGTTAACAATTGAAAGTTTTTTATTTCATTCAACTTTTTTGTTACATCTGCAAATTTTTAAACGAAATTATCATTTTTTACATAGTTAGAGTTCAGTAATCAAGAAACATTTAATAAATATCGTGACTAGTTGCGTATCAAATTAGTGTTTTAAACTAAATACTAATCGATATCATAATTGAAAACAGAAATCAATAAAAAAAAATTATTCGTCGTATTCTGAACACAATCGAAAAATCAAAAATAGTAAACATTCGATATAAAATAACCAATTTAATGAAGAGGAAAAATTGAAAATAAAAGCGCGCTGTAAAAAATAAAGCTTCTGAAAAAAATCCATTTCGTTATACAAAATTAGGGAAGCAATAATGAACACTTAGCTTAATTAAAATGCGCTTTCAAGTCTCGATAATGTGTCATGTATTTTGTGTTGCTGGGAGGTGGCACGTCACCCGTGAATATTTTGTACGTAAAATTAGCTTTTCAGCAAAACAATTTAATTGACCTGAAAGTTATAAATATTATAACATCTTTTCAATATATATGAACAAACAGCTAATTGAAAGACGAATAAGCTTTTTGCTAGGAGGATAAATTTGCAAGAAAACTGTCTATTGCAGTAGCTGCTTTACTGCGAAAATAATAAACAAGTAAGACCTAATTTATCAAATATAAATACATAAGAAAGTCAAATAATGTACTCGACCTTTTTAATATACCAGACAAACTTCTTAGAAAAAAGGTGCATAATTCCAGACGTGGCAAAGTTGATTATGAAAGTCCTTTTGGCGCGACAAAATAATTTCCGATAAGCGAACATTTCGCATCCTACATGGAATGTCGCAGTCTCTCCATTAAAATTCCGTTCCAAATTGAAATTGGAAGGCAGCAGAGCACAAAGCGGAGTGTCGTAGGAAAGGACGTCTACAAAAATTAAGTCTATCCCATGCTCGATAAAAGTGAATCGGTTTGATAGGAGAGAAGTTCGCCGCCGTCTCTGCCGACACTTAATTACAGCAGCGTAATTGAAACTTTGTTCGGAGCTTATCGCGTCTGTGCTACGCTGGCTGACTGCGCGACTGCATTGCTAACGAACGCGTTGTCGAACATTTCTTAAAGTATACCTATCGTGCATTGAATTTACAATACATACTTATTTCAAATTTTTAAATTTCTTAAAGACTCCTAGTTGACTATTTTTGCTTCGTTTCTGTTGTTTATATAAACACGCATTACATGTAACTGAATTCAATCATCTTTATAGGCAAATAGCTTTCGCCCGCTACTCCGTTCGCGTGGAATTTAAGAAAGTGAGTAGCTTATATGTATGTTCTTCCAGACTATCTTCCACATCTTTGCTAAATATCATCGAGATCCGTTCAGTCTTTAGGGCTACAAACTATGAAACATCCATCCATCTAAACATTCGCATTTATAATATTAGTAAGACTAGTAAGATTATTTAAAAATGTTACTTTAGTGGAGAAAAGTCAATTTTTGAATTACTGTAGCAAACAAAGAGTGTGCAAAAGTTGTGAGCAAGTTACTAGTTTTATACACGCCATTATCATACGTATTGTTCATAACATTGCCTCGTTTAATCTATAATTGCGCGTATAACAATTATTCAAATGAGTCGTATATTTAAATAACGTTATTCATAACAATTAAAATGTAGTCGATTGATATACTTTGTACGGTCACATATACAACTCAATTGAATTGTAATTGCAGATGAATAAATTGCCCGCTAACTGAATTAATACGTAAGTATGTGGAGATTTTACTTTATAATGAGGCGGCAATGGTATTAAGTTTGTTTTGTTTTAAACCACGATGAAACTAGAATGCTGTCATATGAAGTGGCCGCGTGAAATTTCTCTAATTAAGGGTCGGAACAAGCGAACGTCATTTAATTGTCGATTTAATCAGGGCGCACTAATTAAGGCCACTACACACTATCACGTAAAAGACATTACCCTGTAAAGGAACTTTTCCAATTTTCAACAGTCGAGTCGCGTTTTAATAGTTTTAGTTTCGGAATAGTTAACAAGAAAGTCACTATTGGCATTCAGTTACGAATATACATTAGTTTGCAAAGAAATTTGTACGACTGTACTAAGTTTTTGCCCTTTTAATGTCACGATACGAATTTGGACTGCTTCCAGTAAAAGTTCATTGTTAATAAATTTGGAATTTTATCATGTTTACATTTAACATAGTTCTAATAATTTTATTGACAGAAGATAGATGAAGTTTTTTTTTAATCAATGCTGATTAAATTTTAATTGATAACATTTATTATAAAAGATTATATAGTTGAGAGGATTCTTTTTCTTTTTGTTAAACTTAATTGGCTCACAAAGTAGACTTTAGACTTCATTATCGACTATCGGTGATATAAGGGATAGATAACGGTGGAGCTTCGTATACTTTTAAACTTTGTAACTTATTTAAGACTTTATCTTCGAAGAAGGTAAGAGTCGACAATAAAGTCAGGTAAATTTAGTATCTGATCCGATATGTTACAGCGGATTAACCTTCCCTAACGTGCGGGATAAAATTAAATCGTAAACAAATACTTTGAGTGCGATCTTATATTAAAATACTGTAATTAATTTAGTCTGTTCTTAATATACCGGATAATATAAATTTGCGGGTTGGTAGGCACCTACGAATTAAATTAAATAAGTAATATTTCTAGTAAAGATAAATTGGTAAAAAAGCCTTGTCAATGACATTATCTTTACTTATCTGATTATTGATAATTATCTTGAGATCTTAATTATAAATTGTTCCAAATTCGAATTTTAATCTGCAAGCTTATCAATTAAATGGCTCATATTATTAGAAGTTAATTCTCATTTAAGAAATATTTGTCAAGTAAATGGAATTGATAAAATTGGAAAAGAATTTAATGGCATTTATATGTAACGTAAGAACACAACATGTTCGAAGAATACTTGTCTTATAAAATAAGCAGAAATAAAGGGCTTAGTTTCGAGTAAAGTTGCGACGAAACTTTTGCTTTTTAACCAGTCGGACGGCAACTTTAAATTGGTTTCCAGCGTCTCAGACCCTCGGTGGGGAGGTCGAGAGAACTACTGGAACTTTGATACTTACCTACCTACAGTCCGAACGGGTTTACTTGTTACCAGATATTGCTTTGTTTCGAACTTCTCTTATTTTGTTACATATTGTAGGTCATGTACAATTACATATAGATTGTATATGGTAGAAAGGTAAAGTTTACCATGCGTTAAAAACATTTGACATAGATTTGCAGACAAAACTGACACTCGATCAGTTATTACATGTTAAGAAATTTAAAAATTTATACAGAATCCTGCATCGTAAAAAGTTTTTTTATTACAAACATTAATTAGAATTGAATTACCAATTTACATTATTACAATTTGTAACTGAAATGTATTGCTATAAATAGATAATCAAATTTTAAAGGCTGACTGTTTTCAACTAATTAAATATGTTAATGCTTTCCCGTTATTTTGTCAAGTTTGCTTGTGATGACTTGTTCAACGCGGTTATTTAACATAAATGTATACATTTATATAGAGGTATCGGCGGCCAGTTTGACTGGTACTTACCGATGGTGCCGTGTGACCACATGCCATACTTCACGAGTATGTTATCCATTTAGACGGCTATTCAAATTACTAACATTAAAATCATTTAAATTCATTTTACTGCAATAAATATTAATATTATTTTGTAACGTTTTACTTACTAGGTTTTCATAAATTATCATAACCACATCGTTTCCTCAATAATAATTTTCTTTTAATATTCCGTGTGCTATCATTGATAACTATATCTATATACATATAATTGGAGTGTCTGTTTGTTAGATGAAAAGGAAGATTCCAGATTTCAGAAAAATGATGCATTTGCGTTGCAGATAATGAAATTCGCATTTTAAAAAAATGTCTGTCTGTGTGACCGTCCGCAAACCATGTTTGTTCCGGGTAACCTCCAAGACGGTTGGGCCGGTTTCGACCGGACTTTCACTGGAGGGTATCTGAGGTAGACGGGCTTATTATAAGCTACTTATTTATTTTAATTCTGCGCGGATGAAGTCGCGGGCAACAGCTAGTTTTTTAAAAAATAATTTGATTATCATTATTATAAGGAAAGAAGGAAGGGGAAGTACCTACATTTGACGTAGGAGGAAATGTGTAGAAGAGGAAATGTCCCATTTTTGTGTGTCCTCTCCTTCGTAAATTAAAGGTAGGAAACTATTCAGCATTTTCGGATATCAATGGGCAACGGTCGTTTCGCCTTTTCGGCGAATTCGTGTGGCTGCTTGCTTGTTTACCGTCTTATGATATAAAAATGAAGTTTTTTTCCATATCAATCGTAAGTTCGCTATAGTTAAAGATAAATTCTTACAGTTGGTAGTCATGTAAAAAATATTCCTTTAAATTTTTCCCTAACAGAATGAACGATGTATTTGCTGTCAAATTAATCATAAACGAATTGTCTGATACGGTTGTTTTTTAATACACGAAATAATTCAGTAGGAAAAGAAACTTAGAAATAATGTCTAAAATTCACCAACATTGGGGGACGAAATAACGCCTAATGCGTATACCTAACAGTTAACAGTGGTAGATAGAAACATTCGCTCCATCGCACCGCACTTACTGGCCGAACGCACGACATCGCGCAGTTAGAAATCTCTGTCTCGTACCTCCCTAACTGCTTTTATATGTAACTACACTTACATTGAAATTAACGCTTTCCACTACGTACAAAATGATATCTGTATTACTCCTAGACTAATAATAACCACTGATAACAACTCTGTTGGCGTAGAATAGAAAGGAAACTTTAAATCATGTTTGATTTAATACATCAATAATTCGCGAGAGAACTCAAGGTCGTAAATGTCATAAAATTATTTACTTCCAAACCCTTGCCGCGAGTTTTGTTTATAAAGTAAATTTATAATGATTTATTATTGTACCTATCTCTTTAATGTGTGTACGTATGGACCATAAACCGTTTTATGGGACAGTTTACGGCGTTGAAACCTCGGAAATGCTTTTATTGATATCTAAGCGCCATATTAAAATGAATGTTGTTTGTAGTCGAGTGTTTTGAATTTACGGTATTCAATATCTAAGGCAAATTGATCATCGATTAACTGAACAAATATATAGTTGCTTTTTGTTTTATATTTAAGAAAACAATTGAACATTGATTTTAAATCTAACAATTAAAACAATTGCCATCAAAATGTTGCTGTCGATTGATGCATTTATACGGAAGCTTTCTGAATTAGGTTGATTTTTTTTCAGAACTTCACTACTTTTGTAATATTTTCAATTTAAAATAAGCTGCAATTAATAGTGATTCTAAAATTAATTTCAAATAATAACGCTTTAAAATACCTTTTAATACTCCATTCTGTAATACAGAAATATAATGTAACAATTTTATATTTAATCAATTTATATATATCTAAGCTAAGACTTGCAGGTAATAGAAACACATCGAAACTAGCAATATGCAATAAATTTAGTAATATTGCGCGAAGTTAATTTACACAGCTATAACTTATTTGATTTTATTGTACGGCTTACCTGCACTTTGTATATTATCAAAACGTTAATCGTTATTTTGTAACACATTTAACACTAGTCGATTCCTTCATCTTTGTACCCTTTGATTTAACAATCACTTGTCACTTGTTTCATTAATTCCGAAAACACATATTATTGAAGCCACAATCTTCATTCAACGCTCAGTTTTGCAACCAAATAGAGACTGCGTAAATTTCGCGCTTTCGTCTCCCAATACCTGTGATTATAACCTACAGTTAAATCCTTTCTTTACCAATTATCTTTACAGTAAAGTTTTTACAAAGGTAAAATACCTTTATTCAATCGCTAGTTGTTCAAAAATGTATCTTATCACGTTGGTATAAAGTTGAAAATGAACAAAATGTTGTTTTCGCTGTGACAGTTTTATTTATTACACCTCAAAGGGTTGGGTAATCGAGTAATGGTTTTATGGTTTTTCGTTGTGCAATTTTCTTGCATTGTATACGTTGGTTGCGTATACTCTAACTGTACTTATGAGAATAATTTTAATACATCAATATACTATTTATATTAAAGGTTAACAGAATATTGTAAATATAAATACATCAATGTTTCGTAAATACCACCAGGAGCCAGAAATAATTGTGATTTTCTTACAAAATATACATTTGGAATTTTGGAAACTTATGCATTAACATACTTAAGACACAAATTATGGATAAGGTTAGTTGCTGACAAACAAACTTTCTGTCGGGAAAATATTATGGACCATTAAAAATAGCACGTAAGGGTAAATGGAGATTAGTTTGTGAATTGTTATTACCATTCCTTACCAGCATATTTACCTAAATAGCATATTTTTCCATTATTTTCTTACCTATGTTTCCCTAACTATACCAAGCACGTTTACGTCATTCGTTTGCAATAACTGTACCTCGTCTATTAATTAACAGTCTTCTATTAATAAATATATAAATAAATTATGATGTATTTATTAAAAATTATGAGCAGATATAATGTAATCGTTTCGGGAATCCACCGAGAGATTATTAATAAATAGTATCAAATTTGGTCATAAATTATAGTTAAGTGTCATGAACAGCTTAGTACCTAAGATAAAGGTATATTTCGTCTCTATTAAAATAGAAATGTAAAGTATCAAATCCATTAAGTCGTACTACAAATTTGTTTTGACTAACAATTAACCGTAGAGTCAATAAATTGTTACAAGGAACAAAAAAGTATTTTCTTTCGTCAACCCTTTCGCGGTTATAAACGTAAGAGGAATCTTTGACGTGGTGAGTTTGAATGCGGTCTTTGTTTGCGCAAAGGTGATTTCAACAAATAAACAATACGGTACCTGAGTTAACGATAATTGCGTTAATATGCCGATCATTTGAACGTTTGTTGTGATAAAAGACGTTTCATTTGTTTTTAATTTTCAATTTACTTTTGTTTTGCAAAATGTGAAATAATGAAATTGTATATTTTCATATTGTACTTTTACTAGCTTTCTCCCGCGACTCCGTCCGCGTGGAATTGAAGAAAACTAAATAGCCTATGTGTTCTTCCAGACTGTCCTCTACATCTTTACCATATTTCATCGAAATCCTTTTAGCGGTTTTGGCTACAAACTCTAACAAACATCCATCTAACCATCCATCCAGACTTTCGCATTTATAATACTAGTATGATTTTTATAACAAAATCCCTAATAAAACGTTAACTAGATAAATGATATAATTATAAATACTAGTAATCTAGCAACTAACACTCACATCATATCAGAAGGTTTTAACCCAGTAATAGACGTATAGACTTACCTGAAGTTTTATTTCATATCTTAAGTGAAAGTTTTGTAATTTGTCTGAACACTATTAGTGAAGCTCCATCTGCACATCAAAAGCAGAACTAAATTGTATAGTGCAAAGTACAGTAGCACCATCTGTTGGTACTACCATTATTTGCAAAGCTACGGGCCTACCCTTGTCAACCCTGCGCGCAATCAGAGGGGTGACAAACAGTATGAATAAGGTTGCTTACACACTGCGTCTGATATTTTTCTTGGCACGAACCTTAGTCCTAGTTGGTAAGTTATTAATATAGTATTTATAAACATTAAAGATACCAATTTTATTTCAAAGCGTTAATTTTAAATAGTTTACACTAGCTGTTTCTCGCGACTTCGTCTGCGTGGAATTAAAAAAATAATAATAAACATAACTTATGTTACACACAGATAAACTACATTTCTAAAGGTGAAAGAATTTTTATAATCTACCCAGTAGTTTTTGAGTTATTTCAATACTTACAAAAATACAAATCACTCTTTTTATGCTATAAATATAGAAGTATAGATGGTAGATGATTTTCTCGGCCACATAATCATTTAACATCAGGTGTGATCTGATTGAAGCTTAGGTTTATTTAAAAGACTCTAGTCACTTAAATATATTATTTTGTTTTTATTTATAAGTTAAATACCATGATACTGTGACAAGTGTGATACCGCCCTTATTTACGTGCGTGTTAAAACATATTTCTGAACACTAAAAGAAAATTAATTTTAAAAGTTTATTAAATGTTCCAATTGCTTTTAATGTGCCTGTGCCTTGTACCGTGCAACACTTTAAGTAAGACTTTATCATAGTAATCATGATCTATTTTACATATTTATGATGTTTAAAATAAATTAAAAAGTCCTTAGTTCTTAATCTTTCTCCTGTCAATTGTTTTTCAAGTTCTCTACAACTCTATCATAATCTATTTCTTTAAGTTAAAGGAAATGACAGTTTTATTGAATTTTTATGGTATTTCCCAGCGGAATTGTTCATAGATGACACAATACTATAGACCATATTACATTAACTGCTCTTATCTTACAATATTGTAAGATTATGCATGTTTGTTATAGTTTGTCGTCTAAACGGCTGAACGGATCTTGACAAAAATTTGAAATAGTTAATGAGTCTGGAACAGCACATAGGCTACTTTGCTATTTTTGTTATTTTTAATTCAACGTGAACGGATTAGGAGGCGAAAACTAGTGATTTACAAATGACTTTATGGAGATATAGATAATATTTTTCCACATTAAGATACCAGTAACGTAATTTTTTTCGGAGTTTTATTTTCGTACAAGCTTATCATTTGCGGTTTACATAATGGGTACTCAATTTTTTTCTCAAACAGATATGCAGTTAATTCCAATAACGCGTCAAAAATAATAGGCTTCCTTCTCGCCCAGTAGGACCTTTATAGACAGTTATACATGCACACAAAATATGCCAAAAAATTGTGAACGCTTTTTATCGGAACGCAGAATTACGTATAATGACGATATTGATTTTTTTTATATCAACCTTACCATTTCATGTGATCCAGTTTCACGATTTGTAAATTTTCGATAGCTTTTTGAATTGTTTTAAGTTACGCCAATAATTGCAACGACCGCAATAATCAGAATTACTCATATCACTGCTATGTGTTGACCACGTCCGGTGAATTGACCTCGAAGAATGTATTAAGAAAAAAATATATGAAAAATATTTCATTGGTCGTTTTAATTTCAAATCTATTCCAACGAGTTAAGGTACATCTTTCAATATTTCAATAAATAATCTATTCCCTTAACATGTATTAAAATAGGTTTTCTTATCGATAGAAGCGCGTTTAATTATAAATTCTTAAAGTAACGACTCGTCCGGCCGCTCGAATATTGTTTATATTTAACCACAGCTGCATTTAATTAAATTTAATACATAAAAGACTGCTGTATTGTAAAGGTATCCGCGACACTTATGCTATTATGCGGTTAAGAATTACTATCTACGTAATACTGCTAATAAATAATAATTCCTTACAAATTGGTTTTAAATTATTTAAAGAATCAGTAGCATTTTGAAACTTAAGCTTCATACTTATTTTTGCATATTTTTTTATATCTTCCAAAGTTTTTTTTTTATTTTTTTTACTTAAGATAGGTCAAAACGTTTTGTACTGTAATTTAGGTTGATTAAATTATTTTTAAACCAGAAATTCCAATATCGGTGCTAACTTAAGTACATTAAATTGGCCAAGTTTTTCTTGGTTTTGAATACATATTTTAACTTTCGAATTCCACTTTTTACAACATTTACGACCATGAATATACGACAAAATGGTAATGCGATTCATAATAAAACCTCGGAAAGGTGATTTATTACGTCTATTTCCCAAACAATATTTTATCAAAGTATTCGATCTAACACTCTTTTATGATAATTATAACCTTGTTAAGTAATTTTTTATGTATTTAGATATATTCACGAGCTCAAGGTGATAAACAACCTCTAAAATGGAATAAGAAATTTTATTCGTCAATACAAAATCCATCTATAAATATAAAATAATGTGTTAATACGACATAAAATAATGTAATACTAAAGGACGTGGATTTTTGTAAAATATCAGAATTTACTAGAAGTTAGAATAATAAACCTTTGTAAATAACATATTCCTTTCTTATTTTTCTATAAATATCTGTGGAAGATCAAATATTTTAGACATGTCTGAACTGAAATGATATTTTTTACCTTTATAAAGTGATGAAAATGTATAAAATATAAACATAAAAGTTGTGTTCATAAATCCAATGACAATGTGTAATATTTTCGTGTCAATACGCAATAAATGCCTTTTAATTGAGCCAATGTTGGCTATCGCGTCGTTCCTGCGAAGCTCCGAAATTCAAAACTGAGTCGAACCGAAATTGCGTGACTGAAATAACTTCAGTATCTATATACTACATAAACATCGAACACGTGTTCGCGAGGAAACAGCCGGTGCGTTCAGAATGACAATAGGGGTTTCCCTTTCGAGCGAGAAATTTACGTGATAAAAATTCTAAATAGTCGCGTGTGAAAAAAAAATTGTATAAGGTCCAAAAAATAAAGTGGCTGCGGTAGGTGTCATTACGGAGTCTTATAGCGGTTTTGTGTGCGGTTGTAAATCAGCCGAGAACGTGCGGATGGATTCATTATTTAGACAATGTGCGATATACACGGCCGCGATCACGCCCCGCCTGAACATAGGCGGGGGCGGGGGCGGGGGCAAACTGCCTAATATACACGCTTTATCTGCAACTTAGCATTACAATAAAGGCAATCATGAACCATTATTACAATGATTTTGCATTAAATAATTGAAATATTAACATAAAATAAAGTGACGCTTTTATTACGTTAATAGTCGCACTTTCATAGTGAACAACGTTTTTACATTCACGATATTTAACCATAACCTTTAATATACTAAGACACTTAGAAGAAAGTCTCCGGTAAAATGTTAATAAAAACTTAATCAGAATCTTGGAAATGATAAAAATGACATATATAATTGTTAAGTAAAATTTCATATGTAGGCGTTTATAAATCGGTTATCCTAACACTACCGTTATATACCTACTATTATAAAGTTATCCGATAACTTTCATTCATTTGCACAAGACGAGCAAGACGCTTTGTATGCATCATAACGTTTTTATCACATAAAAGTGGTATCCGTACGTGTTATCGCTCGGTGATAAAACTGAAATGAGGAAGCACTGGAATGCAGATTATGAATTTAATAGTAGTATGTGTTTAACTTGTTACCGACAGCGCGGCAGCCAAAAATACAAAACACTTATTATAAAACAAACATATATTTATTTAAAACTTATTTACACAAAAAAATATACAAAAAACTTAAAACTCAAAACTATATCAATCACATCTTGACTTCTTCTTTTTTTATATTTTCTTTAACAAACAACGATAAATAACTTGGTGGTCAGTATGCAACCTCTTTGGCTGTATACATACTGCTTGTCAGCCAAAGAGGTTGTATTTTGCACTCAACAGTGTGAATGAAAGAACGATTCGAAAATACAAATTTATTTTAACTAGCTTTCGCCCGCAATTACATCCACGTGAATCCAATGTGTTCTTCCAATCTTATATATCCATGACACATTTCATCGAGTTCCATTCAGCCGTTTAGGCTACATACTCTAACAAACATCCATCCGTCTAAACTTTCAAATTACTGTTAGTAAGATATCAACACTTTTGTCTACTAGAGTGAGAGATTCTAAAAGTTTGGTTAAGAAGTTAATCAGTATCTAGGTACTATAAAATTACTGTATATAATAAACTATTCAATTACTGAAAATAATCTTTTTGTTTTTTTTTTGTGATAAAACATGTTGTATACAGGAAATTTATGGATAATTATTTAATACTAACAAACTTGTAAAATTACAATAAGTTTGTGAAACACAACTCAATTATAATTATTCAAAGAAAAATCTTTATTCATCAATATTGAACTCTTAAAACCCCAAAGAAAAAATCTACTTTTCTAATAAAAGGAAGCATAAAGTTCATAAAAAGATAAACAACGGGAAAAATCATTAATGTCACGAGAACCCGTCTTCATTGAATAAAATCTCTTCACCTTTCAGTTATCCGTTTCCCCTTCAAGTTATAAAATTTTCATACGTTGACAAAGTAAAAGTCACTCACTGTTCAGAACTTTGTTTTTTGCTTTTCTACCGAGAAATTACAACTTATTTAGTCAAAATGCTTATCGTTTCTTGGATTTTACACTTGTATTTTTTTTACTTGTAAAGCTACCTATGCACCTGTAAAATATCAATTAATAAATTGATTTAATAATTTACTTCTTTGATTAATTAAATATTTACGTCTTTATCAATATGAAATTATTCAAAATGTATAATCTGTAATATTTTGTTTTATCTTTGTCCTAAATAATTATTATTACATTTATTAATATACAAACACTTTTGAGTATATTTTATTACATATTGTTTAGCTTTTTCTTTCTTTTTTGTCACAGATTAAAACTTCAAGTTATTGATCTTCTAAAACGCAGAGGGCAGCAACAAGCACTGCAGCAAGTGCAACGAACCTCTGCATGAACACATGGCGAGGGAGTTCCTTCGCCACCCGATAGATGGCGCTAAAATTAAACAAAATAGTAAATGAAAGAGTTACAAATAACACGTCGGTTTATAGTTTTAAAAATACATTACCATTTTTAGAGTCAAATTGTAGACTGAAAGATTTTCTAACTTAAGTTTTTCTTGGTCTATTTGTTTTCTGTTATTGGTGTGATCTGTAGGGATGCTGGGACCAAAAGCGAGAGTCGATCTCTAGTTTGGACACTGGGACACAGATGGCTCTACTATGATTTACAGAAACATTTAAAAGATGTGCTCTGCTCTGTATTCCTTTAGTCTATTTTTTACTATTGGTTGCTTTTAACTATTTAAAAATATGATATATACTGATTTAATTTAATGTAATCTTGAATCACATTTAGAATATTCGAGTGAAGAGAGCACTATACTATCCTACAATTTTTATACTTTTGTAGTTCACTTTACAAAGAAGCTATTACTCTTTTAGATTTGGACTTCTACTCATTAATTTCAAGTGAATTTTAGATGTGTTATCTATTGTAAAAATTCTACGTTGTACAAAAAAAAATAAAACATTTTATTTCATTGGAATTTTATTAAATATCTCATCTGTTAAGAAATGATATAACCAACTAACATGTATAATGTGTTAATCTATACATGAAAAGCTATAATTTTCTCGAATTATATTATACTAGCTGTTGCTCGAGACTTCGTCCACGTGAAATTAAGAAATTATAAAAAATATAGCCTGTGTTACTCATAGATAAGTTACCTTTGTAATGGTGAAAGAATTTTTATAATCTGCCAAGTAGTTTTTATCTTGAACTAAAACACAAATCTTTCCCCTTTATTACATTAGTACTGATACGCTCTACAAAGCTTCGCTAGTCATCATAAAGCACTTATTTTAACTTAAAGATTTAATGATCATGAGATCTTGTTTCTAGAGTAAACAATGTCATTCCTTTCTAAACCTTTCATTAAGTTATTCAATGTAATATTTTGTAGTGAGATAGAATTTCCAAATCAATTTTAAACGTCTCAATAATTTCAAAGGGCGAGCCATCAAGAACTACATTCTTCATAAAAGCGTGTGGTGAAATGACACAACACGACGTATACCGTCTAAATGTCGCGTGAAAGTATCAAGAGCGAAAAGTCGCTAAATTCGAGGCGTTCTCGGAGGCTTTTGAGGGAAGCCCGAAGCTTGTGTTATAGGCAATGAGCGGGCGGGGAGGGAACTCTATCGGCACTTTACACGCTCTGCCGCTGCTAACCTCCGCCCAAAACGTAATAACACGCCGCCTGCTCTCTGTTTCAATTTGGGAACAAATTGAAATTGTTTTTATTTGAATAATATTACTCGAGCACTCGCTGCGTAGATTGAGAAATGATAGTTATGGAATTATTCCGCTACTGTTATTTTTACTGTTGGATTTGATGAATAACTTTGTTGAATAGATTGCATTTACATTAGATTACATGTGATGTTTTAATTTTCTGGTAGATTACGTTTAAATTTTGGTTCTTTCTACAATTCACATCTATTGTTTTATTAATTTTTAACAAATTTCCTAGCAGTTATAGTCTAGTACTTGGAAGATAGATACGTACTATTTTACTTATAATTTGATTATGCGACAGTCATTTCTTTCTTAGATCCATTTTCTAGCATTGCGATTATACCACGCGCTCCTATTTGAGCTTAGATCAAATTGTTTGTAGAGGTCACATCAGGATAGATTGATTTTACACGTTGCAAGGTCCAGTGTACAGTATGGCACAATATCCTTGTAAACAGTAGCCTCAACACGACTTCGCAATATTCGCTTAAAGCTTAACTTCATAAATACTTTGTCTTATACCATTCATTTTTAGTCGGAAGTCGGATAAGCACAACATTTAGTACACAAATTTGTATTTACGTGCAGTGTAGTGTTTCATGAGTAACACAAGAAAACTTAACGCAAAAGACTCACTAACAAAAAGATGAAGTTCTCTTAAGTGAAAGAAGTTCTAAATAAAAAAAGAAAATTACGAATCGCAATCAAACCAAGTTCATGGCGAGAAGATAAGAATAATTCATTTAATACGTCGAAGTTTTTCAACAGCGAGTAGATAGGTTATTAATAATTGCAGCGTATTCATAACTGGGCTCATTTATAGCCAGTTTGGGCGTGCTCGAACTGGGAAGATGGAGCGCTGCATCCTTTATAGAGGGCGCGCGGGTCGCGGGGCAGCGGGGTGGGCGGCGGCGCTCCAAAAATTGCACATAAATATTGAAGCTGCCACTTACACGTGCGCTCGCCGGACTTAGTATGGACATACTTAACATACAAAAATGTATAATTGAATTAAAAACATAGTGAAAACAATATTCGTTAACATCATGACACATTAATATTTATCTACAAATATTAAAAAAAATATACCGTATGATACTGCATTTAAGGATTCAATTACGTTATATTCTTAATACCTCCTCTATCCTCCTTCTTTTAGACCAAGAACAGCGCATGTACAGATAAAGCATACCTTCTGAGCTTTCTCTGTACCTACATCCCCTCTCCTGTCGAATCCTTATAAGAAGTAGATAGGAAGGGGAAGATATGTGAATTAGCGAAAGTATATTGGTCTTATTGAAACTTTGTATAATGAGTAAAACAAAGATAAAACCATGTTTTAATTCTATTTTGGCAGTTGAATTTCTCTCAGTAAAATGACGATATTTCACCGGGGAAGGTCTATATTATTCCAACGCGCTAGTGTGTAGCGAGCCCTCTTTCTTTTTCTTGTAGCAAATTTCGCAACAATCTCACTTATTATGCCACACAAATTTCCGCGCCCCCGGCCGCCTCTAGACGTGAAATTAAAATTTTCTACTTACCCTCCGGCTTGTACACCGCCGGAATGGCTTAATAAATATCCTATATACCAACTACGCCCGCTCTACTGGGCTTCGTTTATCGATGATGTAGAAACAAAAATAATAAATGGGTTCAGTCATTACCTTTGTATACCTACATTTTAATTAATGATTTATTTGAGAAATAACTATCGATAACATTTTTTTTATTTTCTTGAACTAGAGGAATATATCTAGATAACTGGGCAATGATAAGTCGAACTAATTGTATAATGGTCAGTAAAAACATGAGTTAATCTCACTGGTAATATTTCCTCAAGGCTATTACTTTAAGACAAGAAAAATATCACGCTTGCATTATAACAAATGTTATTATAGACAAATAAATTCCTTAAGTAAGTGAATTTTCTTCTTCTCGTTAAGGAAATAAATAAATTTTTACGTCTAAAAAAATAATTCTCAGAGCGAAAACAGTTAAATCTCTGAAATCTCATAAGATATGTAACTCTGTTCCTCAAATGGCCCCTCGACATCGGTTGTATTCGAATTAGAAAATTTACAAGTGACTACAATTAACGTAACTTATATTTTAGCTTTAACTCATACTGTTTTCTTTGTTTACAGGTTTTGATGCTGAATGAACGGTGAGTTATTTACTGCACATTAAAAGGAGTTCTAAAAAATAAAATCCATACTAAATAATACACGTGATTTTATTTCAAGCTTTCATCCAATTTTGTTGAATTAATATGTCACTGTTTATAAGATAATGTTATTTAGGTGTTTTGCTTTGTAAAACAAGAAGTAGTATCCAAATTAGACAAACATGTGAGTAAGTAATCTAGGGAGACAGTGATGGGCGATATCGCAATATCTGTCCCGTATCGCGTCCAGATGGGCGTCACATTGACAGACTGACTTTATATCGAATTGGAAACCGTCGGATCTATAAACTGATCGTTAAATCTCGCGGACCGATAGTTGTAAATTTTCTCAGGAGTCGAGAACTTTTACGATGGACGTTCGCCCCACCCACCTGGGACTTTGTGGCTCGCTCGATGGCCTCTTACCCATCGATCCCCTATAAAATGGGGCGTGATGGTATACCGGTCTCTTTGGTGTGCAAAGCCTGCACTCGCGTTTAGTTACATTTTACGTGTTATGCTATAATATCGGTGCACGTGAACCACTATTATATATCGTAAACTTTATATGAGCAAAATATGGATTGTTATGGCCTGTAAAATTTTTAATGTTATTGAGATGTTAAAATACTTCGAGTCTTCTATACCGTCGTCAATGCGAGTACATTACACGTTAATTCACAGCTTTCCTGCAACAATATTGTTGGTGAACGAGCCAGTTCGTTAGATGGATACATAAATTGTTATAACAATATTTAAGGTTATGTGTATGCTAGAGCAAAACATTCTGCATTAAATAAGAGTACCTTTCTATGTACACTAAACTCCTTGCACATGTATATAATCAGATAGGATAATTATTTATTTAATATCTAAAATTCTAATAAGATTTTATTGCCTTATAGGTTTCCAATGAGACATATAAAAGTTTCTGGAAGCGTCTATCGTAAATTCCTTGTGGTTGAACAAATCCTAATTAAATCCTAATCCTACAAAAAGAATAATATTTTTAGCAATAAATTCAGTTTTGGCAATTTATAGATTCTGAATAGAACAGACAGCAACTATTATATGGGTGCCTACAAGTACAGAAAGCTATCCTAATAAACATATAAACAATTTAGTTAAATATAATTATCTTCGGTGGCGATATTCAACGTCTGAAACCTGAGCCTTGAAACAAATACACAGAAATAATGTTTAATAAGAAATAATAATAGGCACTTGATTGGTAAAATCAATGATAGTTGATTAAATTGAAAGGTGGAGTTAGTACAATGCGAGATGTAAGAGAATTTCTGTATATGGAACACCGCGTAAGAAGGCGACTGTACACATTTAATTTTAACATTTCATTACGTTATTCTAGTGTATTGAATACATTACATTGTTTTGCTTATTTATTTTAATAGCGTAATTTAGATTAAAAAATCAATAAAAAAACAACGTCTAAAGCAACATTGTATCAAAATAACGTTGTAAATAAACTTAAAGGTTAATCTTAATTGCGATAGTAACTACAATGTGATGAAGTAATAAAAATCATATTCTACACAATAAACAATAGATAAGGACGTAAATAGACGTTAACCTCCGTATTTACAATTCAAAACAATTAAATGGACATAAAAAATTGCACCTATCGTAAAACGAATGACCCTAACTGGCCATATCATTGCTCCCTATACATTTGTGGCATAAAGATCACAATAACAACATAAAACCTATACTTATGCAATGTTCTACTGCCTCACCGTCGTACTAGCGACCTGATAAAGCTGAAAAGGCAACTTAAGCCCATAAAAACCATGCACTAAACGCGGTCAACAATCGAAAGCGATGTAAATAAATAAATTTCCCACACAATAAACGATTTTATTTAAATGGTCGTAAAGTTTGTTATTGCGCACGTGCTCGCCGCGGTTACGACTTACGTCGATGAATGAAACGCGAAAGAGAGACAAGTAGCGGGTCGAAGAAGGACAGACTATACCGGTTGGCCACGTGGCCGGTGTAACACAACTTCGTACAATTCTACTTTGAGAAAAATAAGAACTTTATTTGAAGATTTCATTCATACAAGTTTCTTATTGGAAATGGTTAATAAGATTTTTCATGCATTACCAAAAGTTTAAAAAAGATGGATTTGTTTCATGATATGAAAATGAAAATAATTTATTGATGTAACAATAGAATATACAGGATATATTAATAATAATGATGTAAAAATACAAATTATTTTATAACTAGTTGAAATTTGTTGTAAATATATTAATCTGTCTTCATACACATGTCATTAATTACAAGTGTTTTCTCTTTAAAAACTCAACTATTGAATATATTTTTTAAACTTTTTAAATGTGATAAAAATATGTTCCAGTACTAGAACATTTGTAATCAAACTATTATGTGACTAAATATATATATGTATTACATTTATATCATTAATGTGGAATAACAAGTAATTAAACTTCTTGAAGTAAAGAAGAATAAAAGCCTTTATATAAATTAAGTTAAGTAAAATTAATACATTATTTTGAACTTATATAATTATTTTTATGTTTGATGAAATTAATAAATAGTAAATATTCTTATTTTAATTACATCTTACACAAATGTAAATTGTTTTTTATACCCGAACAAAATATTTAAAAAAACTGTTGCAGTTTGGTTTAAAGCCATTCAGTTTGACAGCTAGAAGTGCCGGAATGGTTTGTGATTGGCGGCGAATGTTCTGCAGCGAGGCACTATTGGCGCAGCGGCGGGGTGCGCGGGGTGC
>NW_013525513.1:4260315-4332431 GCF_000836215.1 Papilio polytes
CTCTGCACAGCCGCTGCCCGACATCCCGCGCTACCCGTGGATGTCTATCACTGGTATGTTCTCTTCACTGCATGTCCTCATGAATTCTGTACAAAGTAATAGTTTTGATTTTATTTTTGAGCTTGGTTTCGTTTGTCAAACGCGTTGAAATCATTTACATCAAAAACATTATTTTAATAGTTGTAGTTAATGTTAGTACCTATGTGAGTTTAATTTGTTTTCGCGCCTTACTTTGTCAATACATTGCTAAACGCGCTTTTAATAATGTATTTCCAAGTTCCTGGTTATTTATTTTAGAATATATTATATAATGTGTTTAGCGGCATCCGAAAGGCGGTAAATCCTGCAACTCAGTATATACTCATTAATTACAGAATTAAGTACTCAGATACATTTTTTACAGAATACCTCAAAACGTATATCGCCTAAGATAAACAATAATAACCGATTAAAAGCAATAAGAATATTTTATTAATTGGCTATTGATATTGATTGTTCATTAAATTATATTAATCGTAGATAAGAATGAAAACCAATATAAATGCAATAAAATAGTTAATTAACTACTATTTTATAGGTATATTCGTGTTAAAAGGACTCCATATTTTATAAGAAAATTATGTTGACGCGTTACCGATTCCTTAATTACGTGTTTAATTACACACATTCACAATTTAAAATGTAGATAAGAAGTTAATTGTAAAGTTTCACGTTCCGCATCGTATTCACAGTCGTTAACAACGCAGAGATATTTTCCCGCCGACGGCGACGGCGGAATGTTTTATACCCTAACGAATTATTTCGACATTTATTTCAATTAACAGAAACAAAACGATTTAAATACAAAGAATCTTACTGTTTGGATTTCAATCTTGGAATATAAATAAACTTTTGCATAAAGTAATGATCATAAAAGTTATAAATGGAAATAAATCTTTATGCACTTTATTTTTTCTTATTTTTCTACAATGAGGCAATTAAATTCGTTGTTCGAATGATTTATTTCAAGACCAAAATTATTGTTATATAAATAAATGAAATAAATAAAATAAAACACTATTTATTGAACAATAAATTACAAAAAAAAAAACAGAAGTTTCAAAACATGTTAATAAAAAAGAATTCTTGGCCAAAAGAAGAAGGCTCAGCTGATGCGGTCTCCAGCTTGTCACTGAAGGCCGCACTGGTTTTCAGCCTCCCCTTAACTAATAGTACATGGTTCAGTTTATGATACATATAGGTATTTTTTGCGCCCTTTTAAAATTATTAATCAATATTGAAAATGAATTAACTTTACAAGAAATTATTAATTGAGTAGATAGTTTTCAATTTAATTTTATCATATTCAAATTATATTATATTTTTATTTTATATTTTTTACATTTGCAGCTACACATCAAAAGCGAATAGGTTTCTTCAAGTTAGGGTAACATTAGGGTCATTTTTAGAATTGTACACCTACATAGGAAAGTGACAAAACTATTACCTAAGTGATTTAAAAAAAGAAGCATCATACAATATAATTACTTATTTAAATTACATCTATTTCTTTATTAAATAATATCAAAATGTTATGATAGAGTTCTCAATTTAGTAAAACTTTTCTATTCATATCATCACGCAAATTATTTCATTCATTAAAAGCAAATAGTGTTTTATTAATTATTCTAGTATCCTATATTGACAATAACTAATTTACTATATCAACTAAATAATCACCGGATTAACTTTAAAACTAAACCATCTCAAATATAACAGTTGCGATAATAATTTAGGTCCAAATATCATATTTCTTTTACAATTATACAAACAAAGATAAGAAATGAACTCTACCATTCTCTATCTCGTAACCGTATTATCGTTTGACCTTAAATAGTAACAAACAAAACTAACCTAGGACATCGAACACGTTTAGTAGACTACGTAGATTGCATTCCGCATGTCGCACACATGTGGGGTCCACTTTGTACACAAAAACAGCCGCCCATTAATGTATTTAACAACCTGTACGCTTTGAATACAATGGCACAATTAGTTTTATTCGCGGTTTTATTATCTTTTATCGCATTACTACATCGTGATGTCGCGTAATAATTTTAGATAGGTGTCGCTAGTAGTCAACTTAAATTACTGTACACTGTGGCGATGGTGACGCTCGGCTCGGTCGGCGCGGAATTACAAAAAAGATCCTTCATATATTAATTATTACAGACTAAATAAATGGAATAAACCCATTCACGTCAACTACTCTTCAGTGAAAGTTACGTCAAAAACGGTCCAACACTTTGGGACATTATATAGAACAAAAGCGGCTTGCGGATATACATACAGAGTCTATTTTTTAAATCCGATTTTCGTTATGAGCTACGCATATACATTATGTACGCGAAATGGAAATATGACTTTTTTCGATATTACATACAGACAGGTAAATGAGGAAAGATTTAGTTAAATGATTTAAAAATATAAAGTGTAATTGTATTCGTTTAAATTGTCCCAAGCTTATGTTACAGTTAGAAGGATTTTTTTATTTGTCAGATATTATATATCATTTCTATTAGAGTTCATTGAATGTTGCAATGGTATCAGAATTCTGTAGACATCCAACATGCGCGAGGGCAAGGCGTCAATGGCAATGTTCCAACACTTATGACTTGTTATATTCCTTCTAGTGTATTGTCGATGTGATTATAATATAGAATAACATCCTTGTTTCTTAAACCTTACTAATATTTTAAATGCGAAAGTTTAGATGTATGTTTGTTAGAGTATGTAGCCTAAACGGCTGAACGGGTCACGATGAAATTTGGCATAGACGTAGAGGATAGTCTGGAAGAACACATACTCACTTTTGTTTTTTTAATTCCACGCGTACGAAGTCGCGGGCGAAAGCTAGTACTTATATATTTTTCTATTAGTACAATTTACATGAAGGTATAGTTTTAAAACATATCGGCCAATAAAAAAAATACATGGTCGACATATGTAGTAAGTAGTAGGTATGTAGGTATAAAATGGGTTTATTTTTATATGAGAGTTTTTTATTAATTTGATCTATTACTACAAGTAAATAAAAATAGTTAATCTCCCAATATTTTAATTTAAAATAATACAAAATGAGTTGAACTTGATAGAAGATGTCTATTTATTAATAATAAGCTTTTTAATAGATTTAACATCAAACTTTATTTTTGTTTTTAAGTTAATGACTTTTTATTTACTGAAGATTCACAGAGAAAACTTATAACCTACCTATAGATATTTTTAATACCACTTAATAATTGATTACTTTAATACGGTTAATGCTTGTTTCCAACTTTATTTTGTATTACATTTACGTTTCAATTTAATAAAATTAAATCATTTAATTCTGTGACATGTTTGTTGAAATTATTAACTTTAGAATTTAAATTGTTTTAGACTACATAAAATTACATAAATGTTTTGGAACGTAACCCTTAAAGTAGCTGCTAGATGAGTTATTCGTGAAAAGAACTATTTCCTCATGTAGCAACGTGTGAATCATAAAGATTTTTCCGCATCAGAGATCGACCTTCCTGGCACATGTCCGTCGTCAATAACGCAACACGTAAAGAACCTCATAATCAAAGCCGATGTGCCATCGTAACTGGCTCGTAGCTCACTCGAATTATTTCAAATAGCCTATAACCGACTTGTTTTTGTTTCATAAACGACTATTTATGTGATTTGTTGCTAATGTTAGATTATAAAAATGACCGAAGCATCGAGGCGATGTATCCGTCTCGCTTTGATTCGGGACGAAAATACTGCGGCAGGTGCTTGCGACACCACGTGCTCGAAAATAAGATGGCGGCCACGTTACTGACTAGTGGTGTTGCCAGTCGAATGCGTCATTTCCAGCTGCCTTTATTATCGTATTTCAATCAAATTTATTAACCGACTTTAATTTGAACTTGAATTAATAATTATAATAACAAATTGTAATTTTATAAGCGCGTTTATGAACTTGTAATTTGTTAAAAATTTAAAAACGTGTTATAAAATAACTCATGCCCCTATTTCTTAAACGAAACATGATACAGAATTATTTTTCAATAAAAACATTTTATTTCTAACTTAACAAGCAATAATTAAGTAATTAATATTATATTAGCAAAGTTATCGGTTTATATTAAGTGAGAAGTAATTCTAATCAATAATAGAAACATATAGAAGCAGTAAAACAAGTTTTTTGTGAACTACTTTGGGTATCAATCAAAGTATAAAATCAACAATGGCCGGAGATAATGCGAACCCTATCGGTGGCAAGGCAGCCAGTCACGTGTGGGACCGCGCGCGGGGCGCATGCGCCGACCCAACATGGCCGCCGGCAACCAATCGCGCTGCACCCAAACCCAGCCTGTATTGCCCTGCATGCTATTGATTGCTATTAATTACTCTTGCAACACTGTATCCACTATAGTGTGTTTAATCTAGGATTTGAAGTATACTTGTACACAAGTACAGTTGATTACAAAATAGCGTATTCACTACTCACTACTTTATCACTATTCGCCTAAGAACAAATATCATTTCCATATTACAATATACTAAGTATTAATAATAATTATTTATAAGGCAATAAGGCAATAATATTGAGAATAATAAAGGTCTTTATTTTTTTGTGCAGTTTGGTTTTTTATATTTTTCCAATTGAAATATAGCAATATCGTTGAAGTTGTTAAATATTCGAAACTCCTCTACTATTGCAATTAATTATGGATGTCAAAAGTCAATTAACATTCTTAATTATTTAAAAAAGAAACGGAATCTGCGGGAAATTATGTCGGTTGATAGAGTTATTTTATCAAACTACCCACCTGTTATCTATGTTATTTATTGAAATTTCAAATTAAGAAGCATAATACATAAATAAAAACATGAATTGCGGGAACAACATTATTAAACTTCTATCTCGATTAGTGAAATATGACGCCTGGTTAGAGGTAGTAAACCTTTTTAGAGTTGCAACATTTAAAAATTTACGCTCAAAAATATCGGTTTAAAAGACTGTTATTATCATTACGAGTGAATTATTTATGCTGGATATCGATGCATCGCTTACGACCTAATCGACTTGTGTGCACTTAAAGGTAATTAACGATTGTATTCGTTTACATTTTACGTTTCCGATTGATAGCGGGACAACTCTAAATTAAGTGCTGAGGAACCTGGCTTAATTAAAGCCTGCATAATTGTCCCACATTACTTGGATAAAGGGTTGATTCGATAACATGTAATTAAACATTATTTTCAAAGTTGCAACATTGACACGTAGTATTGTACCTTTAGCATAGACATGCTTTTACAAAAAGTACCAACAATTCTGCAGCAAAAAAATTTAAGGAAAATCTTAATTAAAAAAGTGTAGAGACACTTTTTCCTACAAAACAATCTATATAATTCACCATACTATTGTATAATAAGATTTATTTGTACTTTTGTATGTAATGCATAAACTCAAAAACTCAAATAGAGAACGATTTAAAAAAAAATCCTTTAATAACAACATTACTATTGACTAACTTAGGCTTTATTTTGGTACAAGAGTTTATTTTAAATCCGTGCTGAAAATTCTGAGTCCACTAACTATATTACTTTAGTATTTATCGCCTTTCGAATGCACTTTTTAAGTTATCGCACAAATTGTACAAAGTATTCATCAATTTCTCGTATGTAAAAATAACCTTTTCTTACGGTATTTTATATTCGATTCGGTTATTCATATAGCCGCCACCCACGTTATAACTGCTTTGATATAAAATTAATGTTAATGTTTTAATAAATCTGTATAAGACAGACAATTTTAATGATAATTGCTTTATTCCATTATGTTATAGACAGCAAATTTAATATTTAATCTTACTAATATTATAAATGCGAAAGTTTAGATGTATGGATGTTTGTTAGAGTTTGTAACCTAAACGGCTGAACGGATCTCGATGAAATTTGGCTTAGATGTAATACCTAGTCTGGAAGAACACATAGGCTACTTACTATTGTTTTTTTGTTATTTCTCGCGGACTGAGTTGCGGGCGAAAGCTAGCCAATCTATAATTTTTGCTCTGAAACCGTGAGTGACTGAAAATTTTAAAAGTTAATATTTACTGGGACCAAAACTTTTGTTGTGTTAATTGTTTTATTAAAAAAATAACGAAAAGAAAAACAATGTTATGTCCCAAAATCAATACATAAAATGCTAGCTATAATAATAATCTATCGTTCAATTTTTCAGGTTTTGGTGTTTAATGAAAAAAAAAATATGTCGTAGTTTGTTTTTTTTTCTAGTTTTTTCTAATGTTGTGCATGCGACTCTACCGAAACAATGAACATTCAATACAATTGATAATAGATTTTCCATTTCCAGATTGGATGAGCCCCTTCGACCGCGTGGTCTGCGGTGAGTTCAATGGTATTTATCGTTTCAATTTTATTTTCTTTTAGTTTTAAGTCTTATTTATATAGAAATAAAGGTCACCAGTCTCTACACATGCTCTTCGATCGTTCTAACAGTTCGAGATTCTTGATAGAGAATTTTTACATTACAAAGGGACCACCCAGGTGTGTAAGGTATACATAAATAATGATACGTTATCTTTAACTCTTCTCTTATAGTATTCGGAATATAAATCTAGTTCACCAGAAAGCTAAGTTTCTGTTACAGAATACAATATATCGGTGTTCTCGCCGCTCGTTTGCCTCTTTTGTTATAAAAAAAATTGCAAAAGTAAACTAATTAGTTTTTGTCATTTAAATTTGTTATATAATTTTTAATTATAATTGTTTATGTGATAATAAGCTACTAAATAACGTGTCCTAATAAGATAATTGGCTCTTAAATTCATTATGATATGAATTTATGTAAAATGATGATATTCAATTATACACATTATTTTGTTTTCATATAATTATTTTATAAAAGAATGGTGTTAAAATAATCGTTTATATTTGCATGAGAGAATTTAAAAACCCATGTAAATTACCCTCTCAAGTCTACATTCTATAGGAATACACATCTCATAAATATTCCACATACAACCTCCTTTATTGTAGCATTCTTGGAAACTACATGACGTTCGAAATTCAAATTTCGAATATAATGGTATAAGGTACAACTTGGTAACGTGAATGAACTATTAAAATCACTTCTATTTATAAAGACATTTGAAGTTCATGTGTAAAGACTGACAGAGCTTTCATCCACGCCTTCTGTAATGTTTTGTTGCAATTATTCATTTGACATTGCTTAGTTGAATCATTGCAATTTACATCACAAACATCATTCCGGAACTTAAAATACGCTGTTAATTAAAAAGGTTATTTAATTCTGAGAAGGTGTTTATATGTTTTTATTTGTTATTCTTAATGTGTTTAAAGTTTACAGTATAACGTACGGTACAAATTGATAATTATAACTTACTTTTGCGTTCCGTATATGTATGTATACAAGTATACTAAGAGTGTAATTTAATCCTATAATTTTTTAATTTGTTAGAAAATAAGACACATATTGATTTAAATATGTTCTACTGAATAAGTTGTTTGTATAATTTTAAGTTATTAGAGCCACATGGATTTGCGATCTATTTTTTACGACAAAAAAATATGAAAAAAAAAACATTTAGTTACATAAAGCTTTAGTTTACATTTGCTATGATAATTTAATTATACTGCCTACCTTGGATTAGAATAAGGTAAGTATAAATAGGCAGAAATCAAAGAACTACTAATAAGAACATAAAGTAACCTATAATATAAATATGATTAAAAGTAATATTTAAATGTTACATTTTAATATAAACTTTAATTTATATAAACGCGAAACACAGGATAAAAAAAAATATCCACCGTAGCTGGAATTGCACATTCTCGCGCTAAAAACTTAAATGTCGGTTTTAACTACCTTTTTTACCTTTTGCAACAAAGAGCTTCCTACAATGCCGGCGAACAGTTACCTATTCCTGGCGAAAAAACACAAAAAGCAAATAAAGGGTTTATAAAGGTAACTATTGTATGAAAACTTTCTCCATAGACAATAGGCAAGGAGTAGAACTGAACAATTAAAAAGAAATCGTATAGAAAGCGCTACAGTAGTCTTTGATTATAGTTTCTACTTTTTTATGCGATGAAGGTGTCCAGTGTTGTGACAAGGTCCAGTTAAAGAATTAAATTTGCTATCCACTTATGAACCAATATGCAGCAGAACATGAAATTAAAAACTTAGTACCTCTGTATGTTGCTATGACAACTTTTCGACTTAATTCTTTGTAAGCCTTAAATAAAATTTCATAGTAGATCGTAAAAACGTTGGGGAATCCCCAGATTTTTGTATTGCATACACGAAGACTTGATGAATATTAAGTTTTACTTCCTTAAAAAACAAAGAACATTAGTCAAAAAGAGCCACGTCGTCAATAAATGCATATCTGTCAACAGAAACGTGCATTTCGTGTACAAAACGTATGCTAAAGGATATATATTTTTAACAGAACATAATTACTTTAAGTCCAATCATTAAAAAGAGTTATTAAATAATTAACGTAATACAATTGTTAAATTACTTAACAACTATTCTCGTTGACTAAGCCGTTGTTTTCAAAATACAACCCTTTATTTCGTTATGGCTTTGCTTTCTACTTTCACAGGATTTGGAGAAATAAGGACAACAAACAGTTCACGGCAATAGGGTTGTGCAAATTCTCTTATTGTTAAAACTGCCTTCCTTTGTGCTAACAAGATGTTTACAAATAAGGTATAAGTCAAAGGGTTTTAAATCACGGTGTCGAAAGCTGTTAAAACAAACTAAGAACGGGCCCATTGTTTTGTTGGCACGCTCGCAAATTGCTTTATTACTCAACACCGTGCGGTCGTTTTACAAAACTCGATATCGCCAAATTCCCAGTCAAAACATCGCATTGCTATCACATGCCCCAATGGAGATTGGCTCGTTGGCGCCAGCTCGTTGGCCGGACGTTTTTACTTGCACTAGCCCGCTAAAACTCGCGTCGGATTCCCACAGTATTTTAGATAAATTCGCGATATAAAACAGTCGCATACGTAAATTTATAGCGGCCATACGCTCAACGGTATAGTGCCGCATTAATACACCTTTATCATCAATATATTTTAGTAATCGACCAAACAGAACAGATTATGCTTTTAGAGCTTATAAAAATCATTTTATAGCTCCATAACAATTATGAGATAATCGCTGTCAATCGTAACTTTACCGTTACAAGGCGTTTGAGACTAGTGGAAAAAAAACTCCGCCCGCGAACAATAACAGCTGAGAATTGACCATAAAGTGGCGACCTTGTGGCAATAAAAATTTAACGAGGCAAGCCCGTGGCGGAGTGTAGTATAAACAGTGTGCCAGATTTGTGAACGTGACTGTCATAGAGAAGCCGGCCCACATCTGTACGTGTTGGCGCCAAATTTAACTTTATATTAACTTTTATTTGTAATAGAAAGTTATAGTCCCATCATTAAAATTTAACACTTAAAAATGGTAATAGTATTTTATATGCAAATATAGTAATATTTTTAAAGTAAAATAGAGCGTTTAAAGAATTTTTACTGCGGAATAAAATTTAAACGGTACTGTAGCTTATCAATCAGTTTGTCCCACTTTAGCATTACGTAGTAAGTGATTTTGATAATGAACTTAGAGTGACCGTAAAAAGCCATATGCTTCCGTTGCTATACCGAGTCAATGTCAATAGTTATAGTGATATAGCATGTGTGAGGCAACACGCCGCACGCCGCACGTCTGCCATCAGGCAGTATGTACGAGAATGGTTATGGCGCCGAAGACGACATACTTTTTGTCGTTCAAGGCCACAATTGTTGCTATTTAACGTATTACGTAACATTCTATATTTAGTATCGAGTCGTGTCGAAAATGCAATAGGTTCATTGGCCTGCGCGTGAGTGGATTGCGGAGATGCAAGTGCTGTGAATAGACAATAATTGTGGCAAGTGACGCATAAGACTAAATAATACATTTGTGTTTAGTTTTATATATGTATTACTTTATTTCATTACAACAACTTTTGCGCATTAATAGACATATTTTTGTTTATCGTTTTCATTTTCAATCAAATGCAATTAGCTTTGCAAGGCGCCATATAGACGTCATGCTTAAGTTGTTGGTATTTCATTTCAAAGTTAACGGATTCGTCTCGTTTCGGATAATTACAAATCGCTATATCTAGACACGAGAGATAATTCGTTACAGTAATTTATTTATTCCGCTCGTTTCGCTGCTTCCTGTGAATTCCTAGAGAAGGCCTAGAAACAGTTTATATAGCGGGCAATGAAAAAAGTAGTTGAAGTGATTTAAACACATGAAACGGCAAAAGTTTAGTGTAAAATGTATATAGTAGTTCTATGAAAAATACTTGCCCGCTTCCTCTTGTGACCGTAGTAACATTTCGGCGCTTTTTAAGTCGGTATCGCGTAAAACTAAAATGACGTAAAACATTTTATCACTTCTCACTATGAAATTTTATTGGATCGCTTGTAAGAGAAGTCGTGGAGTGAAACATGATTCATGAAGTGATCTCATCACTAGCATTTTGTTCACAATACGTGTATATGTTATTTGCAATGCAATTTAGAACTTCAGCTCTTGTAATATCCGTAACGTATGCATTTGGCACGTAAACGAATTAAAACCGTTCGATATATTGTACATCTTTGTTATGTAACAATTGTTCAATTAAATCGCAGTTATTAGACGAATTTTTTATTTCTTTTAATCGTCCCTTAAGTTTAATTGTTATTAAATTCATAATCATTCCTTAAATAAAAGAATTATCACTAAATTTTAGTTAGTCAAAATTTTATCTTCAAACTAACTTCAAGTATCAGTTTAAGTAATAAATTACTATGATATCTACAAATACGTAAATCGCATCATATTTAATATCGTTTTTTATTTTTATTTTCAATTAATAGATTCAGTAACCTCATAAATTTAGCAAAAATGAAAAATACGAACATGGTCATAGTAAGGTTAAAGCTAAAAAAAGAACAAAGAAACTTCACTGACCTAAGAAGAAACAGGTGCCGTTTTACAATTTTAATTAGTATCCTGATGACATAAAACCTACATGTTTACGACACTACGACGAAGACGAAATATCATTTTATGGTAAACAGCACAGGTAATATATGCATTTTAACTGCAATTACATTCTAGAAATACAATAGATAACATCTAAAGTAGATGAAACGAATCAATTTAACCGTCTACTTCATTTAGTAAATACTTACTATTGTTTACCATTTCAAGTTATTTCAATTAACTATGAAAATATAAGTCTGTTGTTCCAAGTCGTCACGTCTTAGTTAAACCGGAAACATTTAATTTAATAACTCCAAACATAAAACGTGCGTAGTTCCTATATTCGTATCATATTTCCGGTTGAGGGTAGGACTTGCTGCAATATAAACTGCAAAAATAAAGTTTTTAAAACATTATAAATTTAACTATGAACTTTAAATGATACAAATTTTTTATATTATTGTCTAACTTTGTTTTTTCATTGATCTTTAAATACGATTGTAAAATGACACAACATTTACGAATGACAAACTGATTTACTTTTTAAAGCGAAAATATGCAAAATTTTAGTTTTATTGTATTTTTTATATAAAAGACTTCCTTTTACAGCAATATTGAAATTCAAAACATTTTACACAGTATAAAATAACTGTTAATATATTTGTATGCAAACACATAAATAGTTTTTTTTACTATAGAATTTAATTTGAATATTCTTATCGTCAAATAAGCTCGAAAATATCTCAATTAAGAGCAAGAGAAACGTAATAAATTATGTTAAAAGTTACCGCAAATTATTTTGATTATCTGTGTGCATAAGGTAGCCTGACGGTTCTACTTAACTTGGAATGCAGCGACTGTCGCCTTGTCCTATGAATACATCAATATTTTAATGAGCCTGCACCTAGATTTACATACTGCTTTGTATAGCCAATCATTTGTACCAACATAATTTCCTTCAAACGACGATATACAGTAAATTGTTTAAACGTTTGACTTGAATGGTCAATGCGCTTGGAATTTACATGGCGGGATTAGCTCTCATACGAGACTCAACAATAAAATGACACATAGATTTCTTGGTAAAATAATCGATTCATAAATTGAAAGTGATTTATACGAATGCAGGCGATATTTGCATGATATTGTTACGCACATCTCGCACTGCCGAGAATAAATTGAATGATGTGTTGAAAGAAAAATCAATTGTTTTTACATACGTGTCTAAAATTAAGTTTATCAAAAGTTGATTAGATTTATTTATGCTATGGAGACAGAGCGTAACCTGAAACTAAACTATCGCACAACTGTTTACTCTTTGATTTTCTACAACCTTATACGGAGGTGCTCACACTACTCGATGTTTAGTTGCGCAACTAAACAGTTGAATTGGCTGCGAAACAATCGACAATCGTACAACTGTTTAGTCAAAGGTTTGTGCACGCTCTGGAGATACAGCATTTTAAATGTTAAATTGAAATAGAGCGTCTAAATCTGACCTGATAGGATATAAAAATATAACGAAATATGTATATATTTGTAACATTAAGAAGCTCAAATATGTTTAGCACGAAGATGAATTTGGCTTTGTTCCAAGAAAACCTAATGAATCATTCAAGTTTCTACCAAAATTGGTCATTGCAACTTTTAGTATTTGGAAGAAAAGATTTCCAATGAAATATTTCAAATTACTTATTATAAATTACTGAATGTTTAGCAAATAAAGGTTAAAATATTAGAATTATACAATAAAATGTGCTGTCGTACTTGTGTTACATGTTATCCATAATTAATTACATAATAATGCTTTAATTTTTGCAATAAATTGACTAAATTATATACCAAATTACCAATTTAAATACAAGTGTAAATGCCAACGTAGTCAGGCAAAAGAGGTTGAACAACATGCATATTGAAAGGGACAGCGGCGCGTTACTTTGACCCAAAATAAAAAGTAATTGAATATTCAGAATCGGATCGCGCTAGATTGGCAGTAAGTTAGAAAATCTCACAGTTGATTGAAATAAATAACTTAATCTTCATATATTTGTTACAAATAAGCTTCGTAATTTTATGTTTATATTTATGTTGTAATATTGTCTGCTATGATTGTATAGCTTTTTGAATGTGAGGCATTGTTCAACAGACCGACAAAGTTCGTAAGCGCCGCGCCGTTCAGTTTACTCCGCTTACGCCGACTACGTTATGTTAATTTCAGTACCACCATGTCGTCTGCCAAAGCGCCACTTCGAATTTATTTTATTAGTCTATCACGAGCTGAATCGTAGGTATTCTAATATCTACTAATGCTACGTTCGAGACAATTTATTATATGAAATTCAACGCTACATTAGTTAAAATGTTCCAAGAGAACGTATAAACATTTAAATTTATAAGGTCGAACATATATCGTGGTAATGTTAACTTAGGATCGTTGTTTGTGATGTTTGATATAACGTTAAGACGCAAACAAAGCGAAGGGCAAACTACGGAGTCCGCAAATTTGGTTATGGGCGCGTGCGCGGGCCGATAGCGTGCACTCTTCTAATGTATTAGGCGTCGATTGCTCAAAGGGATTAAATGAAATGTGTACAATTTATATCTCTATTAACGTTAAGTATTGTTTACACGCGTCTGATCACGGCTCCGGAGGCCGAACGCAGGCGCTTGTGAAAACATTCGCGCCGAGATTAAAGGTGGACGTGGTCGTGACGTCCATTTTATCGAGACCTGGTTACGTTGTAAGCGTGCTTTGGGAATCGGCGCACGATAGGTTTATACGTTCACAGGTCAGCGATGACTGGACACTTTTGAGTTTGTTTACAGCGAGCTCAGCGTTTCCGACCAGTTTTCATAACTGGAGGGTAGTCTCAATAAAAACAAATTGGCTCGCTGACCAGAGTTGGGCACTTACACACGTTCGAGGAAGCCGGGCGACAGGCTCGAAGGTGATTTACGAGCTTTCGAGCGACTTGCAATGCGGGCCATAAAGAAAATAAACGCGCGTTGAACTATGACACTTGCAACTTAACTGCAACATTTCAACGCACGCTTTCAACCATGTATTGCTGTGATTTTAGGACCTCATATACATTATTGTAACAGTTCGTAAAGTAAAAGACACCTATTGATGGTCCCGAACCAATTAAGGCGGTCACAAGTGACTTCATTAAACTGTGCTCCAAGAATTCGAATAACTTCCAACAGATAAATGGTGGACATCTCGGCTTACTTAAAATACTCAAGCGCTCCAATCAAACGTAGAACAATAAAAAATAAAGCCGCGCGTCGTTAAGGTGAATAAATTACAAGATAAAGGGGATGGAATTATATTACGGGCGGTGTAGACCGTAGGCTCTATGCGGCTCGCGTGCATTAATCTGAGAGATACAATCGCGAACAGCCTCGCCGCGTAAATCTGAGATACGCATCTTGATATATAACCAGTGGGGGACGTTTTCACCTGGAGTACGACATTTGCGGAATGGAATGACGTACACTTGGATAATAAACGTTTTAAAGAAAATATCCTGTTTACAAACCTTTATATTGTTGCTGTTGTTAAACACTTAAGAAATTATAGTTATTTATTTTTAACTTTGCTTAACTCATTCTACTAGCTGATTATATCTTGTAGGTAGTTGTTGGGAAAGTATATCAAAATAATAAAATAAATAAAATTACAATTTAGTCAGATTAATAATGCACAAGTAATTTATGATATTTGATTGGGTAGATAGATCTTTTCATACAACTGTGAATATCATTTATTTAAAAGTTTCTAGGGATGTAGCTTCTGGGTTCTATATGATATTTTCTATTCGTTCAGGTACTTAAACTTTTAATGAACGTCATCATTATATAATGAAAGTGTTTATATTTACATTCTCGAGTTAAATATAAAAATCTCTCATAATTTCGATTTGATGTCTACTTAAATTACTTAAAATATCTAAAGCGCCATTAAAACAACTATTAGCCCATTTATTAAATGAAAATGGTGAATTAAAAGGTGCGTACAACGAATAATTTCAATATTCACGTCCTAAAACTACGCGGTATTCCTATTATAATGTAAAACAGTATTTTTTAATGAACTAACGCTGTTTTATAGTCCCCAAAGCTCGCCCATTGTAATTACAAACGCTTCTATAATTAACAAAGTTCCGTGTGACGCAGAAATTAACATGCGCCCACTTACACCGTATTAAGGAAAAGATTTAAATAAAACTGTTTCTTTCTCTCGAAAACGGAACGTAAACCGGACAATAATGTGTACGTTTGCGTCCAATTAATGCAGCGTTGACGTTATTTAATCGTTCCTGATGAGAAATTAAAATGTAATTTTATTATAGACAATTTCATTTGTTAGGATCCGAGAAATTTTGACGCGTTTTACTTTTGATCCGCCGACTTTGTTCCTAGCGAATGCACGAATGATTTTTACATCGATGTTAATATAAAGTTTACTTAATAGCTTTATCTAAACGGTGTTTGCAATATCATTACACAGTCTCAGCGAGTATACATGAATTATGAAATTTATCCGGACTTTGCTCGTAACGCATAGGTTTTATGGAAATTAACCGTTGAGAAATAATCAAGAACTGTTTAATTACTGCTTCAACCACCCATAGAGTCGGTGAATTCATTTATACTTTCAAATGTGATATAGAGAACTTAATTATCTCGAATATTATGATTTACTTTTAATTACAACATGTCAATTAAGTCATAGGCTTTTTCATTCTATTTCATTAATAACCTCCTTTTGTGTCATATGTAGAGATGACTAACAGTAGGTTTGCATGTCTTGACTGACATGAGACTTCACAGATTTATTGAATTTATTTTCACTACATTTTTATATTCTTGAATCGTATTCCTGGTTTCTGACTGTCAACTAGTGTATCTTAGCAAAATTAGGTCGCAAAATGAAACGTTTTTTCCTTACGACAAGGAAGAAGAGTTTTTAAAAACTTGATTTTTCTTCGTGTTTTATAAATGTTAATGGAATGAATGAAGCAAGCAAGGCAATGATTTATATTATTTACAATTTACAAGCTAAAGTTTATGCACAATTTGCAGATAAAATCTTTTTACGGTAGCAAATATAATGTTCACTGTCTTTATATCCAAGAATCATATTAACATTAACTTTGATCAGTTAAATAAACATTTTAATATATGAATGGAACTGCCTACGTGTTTTCTCAACCGGCAAACCCAGTGAGCAATTAAAACCGTTCAATAAAACTATCAAGCTTTTTAATTCGTATTCATCGTGTATTAAAAAATTATCATATTTACATAAACTAACATTGTATTATTTTTTGTTACCTCCTGTTACCAGTGTAAGCGGCGAATAGCTTTCCTAACTATCGAAGTTCAATCAACCCTACGCATGGGAGGTGTTAAATCCGAAATTATAATTCAAGAATAAAATCCAAGCAATTGATATAATTTTATGTTGGCCATTGTCGCCCTTAGTATTCGAGCTGCGTGTCGTAATGTATGTTTAGGGATACCAGGGGGCATCCGTGAGGCTAAGGGGATCAGGGGATAGTAGCAGGGTGCGTCTGACATTGAAGAAGTGCCAATAACAGAGGTATAAATAGCGGGGGCTGGCGGCAGAGGGCGTTACATCGCTACGAGATCAGAATATTTTGTTAGTTCGCTCGATATCGCGACCCAAACAACGGATTACAATGCGGGAAGGCGGCTCCCGCCCGATATCGATCTGTGCGTGCTTGATACATTGCAAATTCTGCGCAAATTTATCGAGTTTACGTGGCATTCAACGACTAATTTACAACGTTTACTGTCGCTCTAGGTAACTCATTGCCTTTTAGTAACACAAACTGTGTATCATTTACCAGAATTTAATTTTAATCGGAGAGAATGGCTTCTATGAAAAAATCGTTTTTAAATATTTATAAACCGTTTCTTTACAACTACCATTTAAAGGTGATACTGCTATTAGCACCCAAAAGAGACATAATAAAAGCTATAAATTCACCCCTAAAAATCGAACACCCTCGAAGTAGACAAAAAGTGTCCAGAATAAATTGGAATGGTAGTGGGACCCTATAAAACATTCAGTTTATGGGGTGTCATATTTACATGCGTGAGGATGTCGACATGGGAATACGGACATAGGTACACTTATTTGTCGTTTATTACTATACTAGCTATATTACGCGCGAATTTTTTCAAGAAGTTTATAAAAGCATCTAATATGGTTAAGTATTGCTCTTAAATTCACTTAAGCAGCCAGACCTTTTTCGATAATTACATTTTCGGGATCTTGGTAGTTGCGTCAATCTACAAATCCAATCACGGGAATGCTTCAATTAAATAAAGCAGCGGAGGGTACGCAAGGGTGCTAATCGATTGGCAATAAATTGGGATCCGTAACATTTGCGAACTTATACGTTACGTTCATTACATCCATAAATATTCACGTAGCGTGCGGAAGCGTACGTGTGAGACGTATGCGATGTTAGGGTGCGCACTGAGAGGAAACAAGTTCTGGAATGTTTTCAAACTATGCGAAGCTGTTTTTAGGTATGTTTACAGGAGGACGGGCGTGAAAACATCCCTTGAATGTTCAAGATTAGTCAGCGCTATTCGACCGCGTAACATGACGAGCGATGCTAGCAAATAAAATGTTTAGGGTCATTTTGACCAACAACGAGCTCGGCTAGCTTACCCGAATAGGCTTATTTCATCTCGCGCCCCAAAGGGAGCTGTATAAGTACGCGGCTCCCATAAATTTTAACCAACGATTTGCAATTCTATCTTTTCGAGACGCTGGGGGAAAGTATTAACATAACGATATGTTGAATAGTTCATCTATAAACTTTTTAAAATATAAAAATACACTTAAACTATTTATTAAATAACTATTTATTTATGTAGACAGCTAATTAAAAATATAATCCTAATCCTAACATGCTTTTAACGTGGTTTTCAATAGTATGTTGACATTAACCAAAAATTTATAATTACAGGATTTTTTATTGTTTTAGCTTAAAAATTGTTAAATATAGAAGAAGAGTATTTTGTTTACTAACGAGAAGAAATGAAACTTTCCTCGTCGGATTAATTTTTAATTATAATTGCCCAGTAGCAAATGGCGGACGCTTAATAAAGATGCGGCCTGAATGCGTGAGAGGCGATATTTAATCACTGGCCTTTAACGAGGGTTTGGGGGAGGAGAGATGTGACTGGCATTCTAGAATTATAAGGGTGCCTTAATTGCTCTCAAATATTTTCTATTTTATTGCAATTCATGCCTACTCTTTTTGAATATGAAATGCAGATTGTCATCTGTTTGAAATTAAATTGTATTATAATATAATAATAATAAAACTAATCAAATACGTAACTTTATACGTATACATCTCAAATACTCTTTTGATGTAAAGTACCCAAAAGAACCACATAATGAAATAAAATATATCTTCTTTTAATATGTCTATCTATGCACGTGCTAATATTGTACATAGTAAACATATAACGATAAGGAAAACTGTGTTTTAATGAGAAAACTAGCTCGGTTAATCGCTAACGTGCGTACAGCAGAACAGCATAAAGTGGTTGTCATAGTTTAGTGGCGCGTTAGCCCGACTGCAGCGCGGCACTTAAGGGAGCATCGCACCCCGGCTACCCGGCTTTAGTAATTAAAACCCGCCAAACTATTACGTTGTCTGTGCCCCTTATAAGCAATGTACGTTAAGTATTTACATTTTTAATCAACAATTTTGATGAACTTGTATTCGATTTAGTGATATCATTTGAAATAAATCACAATTATTAATAAGTAATACATAAATTCGTGTGAAATCTTGATGAGAAAAATTTTGCTGTAAATTAGTTCTAAAAAAACATTTTTCCTTATTCAGATTTCAACTTAAATTGTACAATAAAATAGAACGTTGTTCACTTTTTTGTTTTCATATAATTTAATGTATTTTATTGAGAACTATTTTGACTCATTGAATTGTTTATTAGTAATTTTCTCGAAACTGTCACCCCTAATTCGGATCGATATCTCCGTCACCCTATGCACATAATTTCTAACTGCCTTGCCTCAATGAACCGTATCATCTGTAGGTAAATTCTCGCTGCGTTCCTAAATCCGTCAGCCCGCATTAAGTTTCAATTAAGGGAATTTATGCTTCCAACCGATGGTCCGCTATAAATTACGCATTTGAATTAATAAATGCAGAATAGAGAGACTAACGAGCGCGGTTGGAGACCGCCTGCATAGCTCTCCTAATTTGCATACAACCCCTTAATGCATTTGACCACGCCTCGTCTTTACATTACTTACTGGGAGGTAGGATCTTCGTACATAGATGTGGGGAAGAATGCTACCTTACCCACTAAACCAGTTCGATAAAACCTGTTCTTATAAAAGAAATTTTTAATTAAAAGGGAATTTGTGTTCACAGCAATAACTATAACTTTCGCGTTTTCTACCACTTTATTTAATATAATAAGAAAGATAAGGATCTGTTAATGTTTAAATTTAAAGGCCACCTCAAGCATAATCGTAACATAATCGTTAATTTTAGGTGTTTTAATAAACATCAAACTAAGTTTTTTTTAAGAACTACTTTAATATTACTTTTGTCACGGAATTAAATTAAAAAAAAACTATTTTTACGTTATTTTCGTGTGACAGAAAACATACATAGGTGAACTGCAAAAGGTTATTGACACTTGAAATTTTTTGATGGGCTTACTATAATTTATTTTACGTGTACCAAAAATTTTGCAAGTAAAAGTATAGCTACAAAAAATACAAAACGTACGCTTGTCGGTCTTCCCAAGTGTTAGTGAGATGCGGTGCATGAACGTAATGTCAAATGTGCACGTTTTCGTATTAGGAACTAAATTGTATATGGAGAATTTACTCAAAATTTTCCTGAAAAAATAGCTTTAAATCTGAATTGCGAATTAGTATAAATAATTGTTATTAAATAAAACAAACTGTACATACGATGTAATGATCGAGATGTACGTAAACCGGTTAAAATTGGAGTATTTTCTCGTTATTCAGCTTAAATGTTTGTCTTCAAAATAGCAGTAGCTAACTAGAAGGTAAACGCCGTTTTAGTAAATATAAAGCAGCCATTTTTACGAGAAAGCTCTCTACCGTTACATTAGAGGGTTTGTTCTGTAACATTTGCACAAAGCAGTGAGGGGGGAAAGGGGGCCGAGATTATAAAATAGTACACGTAGCACCCTTTGTTTTTTAAAATATAGGTACATTAAGCGCGGGGCGCGAGAGCATACAAATTTGAAATTCAGAGGGGGCACTAATTCGTTTTAAATTACGTTACGATATTGCGTTGCGAGTTAAAATATTACGAACATAAACAAAGGTGGGGAGGCATGAATTAGTGGGAGGAGAAAACTGTATATTTACGCTAAAATCTTTACATATTTTTAACCTTACTCGTCTAAATAGAGGTCTGAGGATCTAAGCAAAACGTTTTAGATAAACGATTTGAAACAATGAAATGCTTACAGCATCTACATGAGATAGTTTTCGTAATTAGACTCTGTTATAGAACGTTTAACAATTATAAGTTCTTGCGATAATAAACTTTTCTAGTTTTATAAAGTCTTTATACTTAAAAAGTTAGCATGTTTTTTTTTATTAAATGAAGCTGTCACGTAAAAAATTGACCGAATCTAATTCACAACAAACGTTTTCGAAACGTTAATAAAGATGTTATAATAAATATCCTCGGGAAAAACCTTTCGGGAATCGAATCAAGCTAAGGGTTGGAAAATTGCTCGCATCCCGGAGGAGGTGTGGAGGCGCCATCTGCGCTGTCTAATGCCCCCTCCATTTATCTGTCATTTTGAAGGCGCTGTATAGATAGATAAGTCATATCGTATATTACTTGTAATCCTCAATAAGGCGTACTTACAGCCCCGCGTTGTTTGTGGCAGATGTTACATTTTTCTTAATTCGATTAATGTGTTCCAACGTTATTGTAGATAAGGTAATCTATGTAATAAATGCAATGTACACGTGATATGTAGTTATAATAAAATAGGCCAGTTATAATAGTCAGGAACTTGTATTTGCACTTGCACAACAGTTTAAATTTTGTATTATTGAAAAGTCATATCGTTGTTATTATAGACATTGATGCAGAAATTTACGCAACAAGCATGTCTCTTCAAAATTTAAATGGACAATATGAGTTAGAGATTAAACAGCAGCTGTCGGGTCTGTATATACAATTTATATCTATAGTCAATATGACTCGAATGTCCAAATCACAAAAGGAATTAACAGTACTGAAAGCACAGATTGCCTATAGTCGCTAGTATTGCATAAGCGACGACAATCTCCATTTTATGATAGAGACCTCGTAAATGTCTATTAATATGAATGGGCTCCAATTACTTTTACGATTCGCGTTTTGTTGGGAGACGGTCTAAAAAAGTTTACGATCTTCCGCGCCCCTGATCTGTTCGACTTTATATTATCTCTAGGCGGGTGCTGCCGGGAGCAAGCTTAGGACAATCACAATTACTGACAGATGGCACCGAAAACATCATCACCTGCCTTTAGATATTCAATAGTAATAATATGAAAAATTAAACATAGATTCAATTAAAAAGCATTAAAAATTGAAAATAGTTTGCCTCGACGCCTAATTTACGTTATAAAGTAGTGTTTTGGAAGTAGTTCTAAAAACAGCCAAACCAATATTAATCTATACATATAATAAAATCGGAGTAGCTGATTGTAATGTAATGATTGTAATATAACGTAAATCGCATTAAAAAAAATGTATTTACTAAATACAAAAATATATTGATTTTTAACCTCAACAAGATGAAAATTGTAAATACTCGTACTCATATACCTGTGTATCCATAATAGCGTTTGAAGCACGCGCATAAAAATAACAAAAAGCGAGCGTTTTTCAAACACGACACGATGAAGCAATTATGACGCTGCATGAACTTATCGGAGCGCCGAGCGATTGGACTCCAATTTAAACTTCATATTTGTTTACATTGCTAATTTTTGACTCACGCGAGTATTTTACGCAAGCGTATCTTATATTTGAACATTGTTATGTTTATATGCGCAGATGAAGTACCGTTGAAAAACAATATTGGCTCATATTGGCTCCCGCGTGCGTTATACAAACAAAATCGATATAACTTTGTAAATGTACAATAACTGCCATTCGATGGATCAGAATGCGTGGATCTGAATGAGTTTATGCTATAACAGAACGCTTCCTACAGTGTGTGCCAGCCGCCGTCTATCACACCGTATGACCCGTTGAATGCGTCTTATTCCACTTTTATCGCTCGTATCAGTCATAAAATGTTAATGAACGCTCGTTCGGTCCAAACATCCGAGCGGGAGATTCATATGACGGTGTTAAACGTAACCCGAAGTCGACACTTCGTCGGAAACGTAGTCATGAACGGTCTATGTGCTTTCAAAACAACGAGTAACGCGAGCGTTTGAGATAGCCTCGATGTTTTTAAAAGCTCTTTTATTGTGAGACCGACGTGTGTCTAAGCAAAGCGATTGCGTACTCCCACTGACTTCATTCGATTTTCATTGTTATTTCAATGTATTACGGTACAATTTTAGCAAACTATTTCCAGTTGAATGACACAATTTTCGATTCAATATTAAATGTTGAAAACAAACAATAAATGTATGAATAACGCAATGTTTATTAACAATGTTAAAACACTTTTTACGTTGTTAATTTGTTTTTTAATATCGTTAAATTGTTTTAATGGAAGTTTAGTCACACTTATTTATTTTTTTAATTTCATGTTCTTGCACTAGTAAAAATATAAAGAGATTGTAATAAGTGTGGTATATATTTTATTATTATTAGTGTAATCATACTTATGTTATAAATGCGAAAGTTTGAATGTACGGATGAATGTTTGTTGATGAAACGGCTAAACGGATTTCGATAAAATTTGGTATTAGTTATTGAAGGTAGTCCGGAAGAACACATAGGTTACTCAGTTTTGTTTTTCTTTTTAATTCCACGCGGACGGAGTCGCGGGCAAAGCTTGTTATAAAACATATCGCCGTTATGTTTCGGGGTACATAAATAGATACTAAAGTAATAAATGTCAGCGTACAAATATATGAATGTGTTTTTTTTCTTTTTTTTTATCCGATAAGTCATAGAACTCGTTTAGTAAGGTCAATTAACCGCTCGAGTGTTTCGATTTGGATCACTGAAATAATTCAATTTAATCGTTACTTGCAAAGTATGAAACGATATTTTGATTCTGAACAATAGAAAACTACCAATCCATAGAAAAATAAACTACAGTAAAAGTAATACAGTTTTTTTTTTCCAATTAATTCAACGAAATGATTAATCATACAGTAAATATCTTTCATTGCCGTGTTGAAATGATATGGCTTTCATATCAAATATTATCTTATACATAAAATAAAATGTGAATATATATACTTTATTACCGTAATATCTCTTATTTTAATTAATTTAGGTTGACTTTACGGTACTTTACTTGCGGTGTTGACATTTAAAATAATATAATTTATTATTATTATTATTCATATTGAGTTTACTTTTAAATTCAAAGTTCTTTTGTTTATGCGTTTATTTAGTGCATTTATTTGGGGACAATTTTCGAAACTTTTTTCGAAAAAAAAAATTAAAACCAAAGGTTTACTTGCTACATTAGAATTCATCGCACAAACAAGCCTTGATACTAAATAACGTACTCCAAACGGATGCCTTAATTGACAGGCCGTTCGCTTAAGTACTGTGAGAGTTGTTCCACGGGCCTAGTTGCAACTTTACAGTGAGCCAGATTACTTTAATAACTTAACTTTCTACATAAAGCATTCATATTTAACAGGACATCTGAAGTTTGTAATTAAATTTCCTTGTGTTTGCAAGATTAAATGATTTGATTTTGGACTTAATTTAATTTGAATTGAAGAATCAAAAAATGAAATTTTTAAATTCAAATTACGTGAATTGTCTCAACTTTTTCAACAGTTTTAATATAATACCGGGAATAATACTCTTAAATCGACTATTCTTCAATTCATAACTTGTAACGTCAATAACGGCAATAACGTCAGTGAAATAACCATTGAAAACGTCGCGATAATATTTAGTTACTCCAAAATCGTACGCGACACATACTGAACGTTCCACTTTTTTTCTTCCAAGGCACTCGAAAACGTTATCGGTGATTGATGGAGTCATTTTCGAAAATAAAACGACCCTCCACTCGGAACGACTTACGATCCGTTCACGTATTATCAAAAATAACGCTCTCTAAGCCGTAAACGCACCTTAAGAACGGCTTATCGACTCACAAATAATAATTAATAGGAAATGAATTGCGTATTTAGTATAGCAATTAGGAATTTTAAACATCCTGTTGTAGTATTAACACGTGGACCTCTTTTATAAATATTGACAGCGGAAAATAAATGCAGGGTAAGCTCAGGGATTGCTGAAATAACATTTTCCTAGAACAATTTGGTCCAGGGATTTGAAACGACTCAATGCCCATATAATATTTTTTGTTATATTAATTGAATTTATTTAATTTATTGTTTGTATATTAACTTGGCTAGATTTTTGAATTAGCATAAGTAACTTTTAATTTGAAAAAATGTTTGCTTTCTTAATTAAAATATCAAGAGAAGAAATTAATTAATCTGAGTGCAGCGGTTGGCGGCGGAGTGCATTACTCGTATACCTATTTCAGAAGGTCGCTTAAAAGGAAAACCTCTGTGAAAATTTACCATATAAGCGTCACTAAATTGAACTTTATGTCATGTGTATAAAGCTCAATTTTGTGTACATTAAAGCCATGTGGTGCAATTTTGTAACTATACATCCTGTGCTGAGTGTATAATTACAATTTCTGTGACTTGGCGGCTGGAACACCCATACAATGTGGTTAATTATGACACTTATTGCTATGGAAAGAGATTTGTGTTCACTTGTTTTTGTATATTCACTTGTTTAAAGATTACGTATAATTTCTAAGTTACGTAGAGTACAGCATAAAAGTAATCTTTGATATGCGCACAAACATTAACATTATTAAATTCTTTACATTAAAACTGAAAGTAAGTAAAATTATATATAAAAAAATCTGCAATATGGGAGTAGGTTGAACCTGCGATTGCAATTTGTTGGATTGCAGAATGGTAGCGTGTGCCGCCATTCCGCACGTTGCAAACCAGTTCCCCCCGCTACCGAGAACGCCTTTACGACCCCTGACAGTGATCTACGACGCTTTTTGAGCGATATCACCGCTTCATGCGCACCACAATCCTTTTTTGTACGTTGAAAACAAAATTATCGGATGTGGTCTTAAAAAGGTCTTGCGTTGTTATAATGCGACATATTTGGAGATAATTTTAATGTTGTTTGCGTCGCCAAACAAAACACTGCCGTAATTAAACAATTTTTTTATTCTACGTAAAGGTAATACTTTGTTCATTGTTAGAATAATAAACAAATGAACTTCTTAACTGATATGTTCGCATATCAATAATGGAAACATTCAGACTAATTAAATCGAATATTACGTGTCGAGCGAGATATCGTGCGACCCATTTATCTCGGATAAAGTCATCAATTTAAATAATAGTTGGCGTAACGCACAATGTATAATGGTCGTTTGGCAGTAAATAGCGTTTATTGCCGGCTGTAAATGTGCACTGATCTGCATTTCTGTGAGCCTCTGTTTGTACTAAAAGGATTGATTATTCAATAACATCAATTTAGTATACACAAGGGTTCATTTTACTTCGAACATGGATGATTTTGTATAATAATGTTTTATACAGTTATGCACATAAGTAAACATACAAAACATCGAATATTTTAGACATAACTTCCAAACTTTAATGCAAATAGTTCTTAAGTACTAAACCTTTTGGTAACACAAAATCTTCCATAACCGTGCCCTACTGAGTAGGAGGAACAGTGTAGTTTGAGAAGATGTCCTCCCCCCGTCCAAATACAAAATTGGTACATTTTGTACTATCACGAACACAATATCTCAGCTTACGCCTATCAAGTAGCGGACGTGAGTGGTTTTATTCAGTATAAGTTTATTTATATTTTCTTGTTGAATTAATCTTACGTAAAACTACTCTGGAAATGAACAACGTCTGAGCGAGGGCCGCTAACAAAATTAAAAGCGATAATTCTTATTTTATTGTAGTAAGTGGCCCCATCTAAGAAGATCCAACGGGTATTTACGCGTTCCTTTCGCGCCCATAAATCGTCTGTATGCGGCAAATGGGATTAGGAATCGAGTAAACGATGTTGATATCTAGCCATAAAATAAATCTCGCAATACGAACACATCGGATATCGACTGGCGTTATATCCGAACATAATTTCACTGTTAGTTTACGTATTCAATAAGTTTTCTGTACGCAGTAAATTGTAACACCAGCTTCCAGATACTATTAAATAGATTTGGAAAAAAACCTTTAAATTTACATAACGTTCATTTACAAAGAATCGTAAAAACTCTGTTCATAAAAAATAATCTATTTTTAATACAAATTTTAAACTTTAATTAAAATATTTTGACAATTTAAAATTGAAATTACTATGAGAATTGTAACTTTTATTGCGTTAAATAAATTTTAAGCTCTACATAATAGATATTAGAGGAAAAATCTGACAAGGATGAAAGTCATTATATTGTTTTACGTTGTTTAACAAGTAAGGATGCTGAGGGCATTAACCCCCGCGGTCTAAATCAAGTTGTCAGCTCTTAGTACGTTTGTTCATCCATATACAACCGTGATCAAATTATACACTCGAAACCCGTATATTATGTATAACAAATACATCGACCCGTTATCTTTGACGAATATCTATACTTAGAATTTATCAGCATATTTAAGAAATCATTTTCATAGTGCAATATACAAAAATTAGATAAATTATTTCTGTTATGTCGCCGATCCTGTTCAAATTATGGATATTTTGTAAATCAAATCAATTGAAACAATCTTTCATGTCGAAGATAAGAAATCTTAGTCAACAAAACGTTACTACCAGAATATTTATTAACTTTTCAACCATAACAAGTCAATAACAGTATGTAACTGTATAACAACTTGTAAATTCGTTAGTCTTCACAATCCCTCGCTGTTGAGGCGGGATGAATAAATCGTGACGTCAGTGAGGCGCGGATCAAAGATCGTCTTGCTCCAACTCGCTGTTCCTATGCCTATATGTAGTATGTATTACAAATGCAAAGGGTTGCCACAACTAATAAAATATTTTGTTTACTAAAATTAAATCATATATTGTCTAAATTTGTAAAAGTTTGAATTTATTTTCGTCCATGCTATGTAATCGTTCGATCATAGGTACTCGTATGTGATGTTTTTCTCCTTGTTAGTAATTATAGGCTACAGGAATAACTAATTTTTATGTCAGATATATGAATGTGTGTAAGTTCAATTTACGACCATCAGTAAAAAGACTCCTCGGAAGGTTTACAGTAATTTTGTTTTTTGTAATATTTTCCTTGAGCATTCTTAGAAATGTAGTGATTCAGTAGCAGCCCTGTTCAGAAGGCAATGTCCTTTGTAGAACGGAGCACAGAACAACATTGTGATGATTTAACTGGCGTTTGCAACGAGCGAAAATGCCTCTTTCCGTCCCGGGTATGCTTGCAATATTAGCTTTTGACTTTAGCTTAGCTTCACTGTTATAAACGAAGTCTTGTTTTGTTGCAAATCGTACACAAACATAAAGTAAATACATGTAACAATACATACAAAATAATCGTGTCAAAGAACGATAACCTTTAATTAGACATAACTACAACTCAATTAGAGTTTATTTTTTATATTTAAAGTGTTGCTTAGAAAATTCATCTTGACTATTACCATAGTTTAAAAATAATTGACGCACACATATTACACAAGACATTTAAGTCACTTAGCAACTTTTTAGTCAAATAAAAGGAAGCTGTACATCAAAGCATTTGGAATAGAATCGAACAGAATCCGAAAACAATATCCACTCTCGAGATCACAAGTTCTATTTTAAAATGGCCGCCCGAACATTGCCGAGCGTTCACGATAAACGACGAGTTACGACGCAATAAACTCCAGTGTCGCTGCCGTGAGGTTACGAAGCCCTTAAGAGGCTTAATGGCGGTTTAATTGATATAAGCTTAATACTTCATAACGTAATTGATCTCCTTTATACAATGTTAATGTCGTAGGAGTAACCGATAACATTGCCCTATATTAATTGTCAATCAAATAAGACATTTGACGATATTAATAACTCAGTAACTAAATGCAATAAATACGCCGTTCTTGTAGCATTCAAAAAGGCTACTATTGAATTTTGAACTCTAAACCATTGTTTTAAATTAATTAAATACATTGTGAAAAACGAAAATTTTGAAAGTTAAAAATACTTCAGTTGTGGAACATGTAGGCATTTTGTTTGCAAAATTTATTTTATTTTGTCAATCAATAGGATTACTTTAATCATTATTAAATATTTGCTCATTACATGATTAGATTATGTATGTACGTTGTTTAAATTTAAAGCAAATCCGATTGTACAAACAATTAAAAAGTATAAAATGTAAATTAAAAACGTTTGCTTACGGGTTGCGAACAAAAAAGATTACGATCACGGTGGCCTTATCTTTGTGAAATAAAACAATTTGTACCACGAATTAGTTTGTTTGCTTATTTTCAAATAAATTTAACACATAAAGTACTTGTAACATGACGCATAAACATTGCTAGTGTTGCTACTTTATTTTATTTAAACAATAAAAAATAACAATGCAAAACATGTATTAAAATTTAACATAAACAATTTATTTGGCGAACTAGTTCATAAAATTATAATATAGATTCTATACACAACAAAATAAAAATTAATTAATTGTCAAATGATCGAGTATCAATCTTCATTCATTGTTCTCTAATTGACTCTTATTGTGAAGTGTATAAGAGCAAAAACTTCATTATCATTTAAATTTATTTGATTTGGACCCAAACCCTCCCCAACTCGTAAGCTTTCAAAGGTTATATAGGGGCCATCACTAGTCTCTGACCAGTCCACCAGAAGCTATCTTACTCGCTCTATAAATTACCTTCTTACCTGTCAGTATCTCTTATAATTCACAAACGCACCTTTTTAATATTCCAATCCACCGGAGCCATATTAATCAAAGGCACTGGAACTGGTTCCTACAAAGGCGGGCAGGTTTGATACAAAGTTAAATAAAATAATAAATAAACAAGAACATTCCGTGGGATTTATTTCGGAGAAAAAAGCGAGGTAAGTTAAGAGCCAGGGCTTGTCGCAGTGTGTTTATAGTCGGCCCCAAGTCGGCTCACAATGTACGCCCCTAATTAATGCTATGTCGTTCTTTTTCGTGATATATTACACTCCAACCATCGTATATTTATAGATTTTTTTTCAAGTCGAGACCAATATAAAGTAATTTTCTACTTTACAATTCTTATAAAATTAAAATAACCTCATTAGATACTAAAACAATTCACTCAATGCATACAAAGAAAATGTTTAAAATCAAACAAAATTATCATCAAGTCGTATTTCGAGTACATCAAGATACGTATCACAAAAAAACTTTGTCGGAAATAACGGCTTTTACAGGTACGACGTATCGTATCGGTGACACACCGCCCCATCTCAACAATACAACAAAGAATAATGGAACCCAGCTGACGGGAGGTGCTTTAACGCCCGTCGTCATGGCAACCGTGTGAAGGGTGGCCAACCTGCTTCGCTAACATATTGCTACCACCGTCAGAATACAACTGATGTCACTTCCATAATGTTCCGATTTAGTCTTTATTTAGATAGGCGGAAGGATCACTTTCAAATGACACGAAATGCAATTTACGATCTTTCTCCTTGATTGCATTATTGGGACTCGTGTATTGTATTTTGGGTTCCATCTTTGCTTTTTAAAATTAGGATAGCCGCGTCTATCTCTTTCTCTCGCATCATCCGCAATGTTCGTCCTCGTCTAACCACAGTCGCATAATTACACCATTTTCTATTTACGGTATATTAAGCAGTTTTTAAGTTTTTGTTAAAATAAGCGCCAACTGTAAACGTTATTGCGGCCGTAAAATTCAGTTATAGTAATTTATGGCTGATATAAAATTGCGGAGTAGAGCTTTCGTACGAGCCGCTCGATTCGTTTAGGACACTATAATTTAAATTTTAAGTTAACAGGTATTAGCAACGTTGTAAATTATACGAATTGCGAATCAATGTGACCGCAATATTTTATTCTTATTTCCAATTAAACGCCATTAAGATGGCTTATTTTAGTTGTCCTTTTTATTCAGCATAAGACATTAATAGTGCTGCTTTAAATACATCAAACAATAAATGTAAGTAATCTAAATAGGAAATCGATTTATTACGCCAATTAGATATATGCTCAGTACGCGAATTATATTTTAATACGTGTTAAAAATTTATGTTCAGACAGATGTCTGATCCAAATGAGTATATTTTAAAGGTAGCTATCAATGTCTCGTAATTCACTGCTTTGTATTTTATATGTATCTAAGTTAAAAACGTTTAATGTTTCAATTACTTACATTATTCCAAAATATGTTAAATAATTTTCCAATTACGTGTTAATTTTTTGTAAGTAAAGAAAATGCATCGAAAGCATTCGTTGCCCTTTTATCATAATCAGGTCAATATTGGACGTAGAAAAAAAAATCTAAAAACTTTTAAGATTAGTAGGTATTAGAGGTATATGTAGGTATAATACTACTGGTGTGATGAACCAGGTAACTAAGGGCTAGTCTACACGGCTACATTCCTGCGGTCGCCGTTGGTCTGCTATCAATTTTATACACGTCGGGAAGCCTATTTATCTTACCTTATTTATTACCTGGCTCGAAAACCAGTCCTGGGTCCGGCGTCTGCACCACTGGCACGGCATTTACCTGTCTCACATACACGTCCTCGCTGTATGTGTGAAACAAGATCACATTCTAGAGCCTTAGATAAACTTTCGATTTAAAACACGTATTTTTAATGGGTCCGAATGTTATTTGACCTATTGTAATTTTAAGTAAAGTGAAATAGAGGTTCAACTTTCACGAATTCCTCGAAAATGCCTCGACGAACATAATAGAGTCACCTTACAAAGCATTAGAAAGTTGCGCAACCCTTCTTTACTCAACCCTTTTTTGTGTTTTTTTTTTTTTTAGAAAACGCTCTTTGTTACTGCTCAAGCTATTAACGGGCCTTAACCCTTTCTGTTACTTTTTATTCAGTACGGAATTTCGTTCTTTTTTTAAATACCGCTTACGAAAGTCGATTCTTTCTCATTGACCAACTCAATAAAGCATAAATTGTCTTCCTAGTATTGTAATCGAATATGTTTTCATGTACTCGATACACATGATTTAGAAAATGTATTGTCAGTAGCGAAATGGATTTAAAATTAACTTTAGTGCAGCAATAAAATATTAATGGTCCATTAAAATCTTAGATGACATAAAGTGAAATTTAATGGCATGCATGGAGGCTTTGCGCTGCGAATTCAAAACATGTGTCTCGTTGAATAATATATGGAACGTAAAAGTGAAATCGAATTTATTTAATTACTAACATTCTTTGTTGTCGTTGTTTAAGATTATAGCATTTAGGATAATCCATGTCGAATATTGAAATGGTTATTTAATTAAATTAATTTTTGCTTTCAGGTCCGAATGGCTGCCCTCGACGACGAGGCCGACAAACTTATACGAGGTTCCAGACATTAGAACTAGAAAAGGAATTCCATTTCAACCACTACCTGACCCGTCGACGCAGGATAGAGATCGCGCACGCGTTGTGCCTCACGGAGAGGCAGATAAAGATTTGGTTCCAAAATCGACGTATGAAACTCAAGAAAGAGTTACGCGCAGTGAAAGAGATCAACGAGCAGGCACGCAGAGAGCGTGAGGAGCAGGATAGAATGAAGCAGCAGCAGCAGGAGAAGCAGGCGAAGCTGGAGGGGCAGCATCACGGCCACCATGTGACCCACCACCACGACTCCATGAAGATGCCCATCGATAAGGGCTCCAACGACCTCCTTAAAGTGAATAAGGTGCCGACGTAAGCCGTTTGGCCGAAGCACTAGGCAATCTTGACTGATACTGTATCATAGTGTGATTACCTGAAGTGTTGCGTCCACGGGGAGCGCGCAACGGTTGTCGTTTCGTATCCACTAGTTCTTTATGTTTTGCGGCTGGTTCAATAGGAGTGTCGTCTCGTTGTAGGGGCGTTTTGACTTCGTATCAATGTTCCTTTAGTGCGAAAGACTCGCCTCTGTGTTCGCTAGTGGACGGCTGGTGATGTGCTTTAAGCATTTATTTTGTTGCCATAACTACACCATGTATTGCAATAATATTTTATCTAAAATATACAAACGCGTTAGTGTCGCCCTAAGGATTACATATAAATTCCGAGTGGATTTCGGTATTGTTAGTTAAGATTTTAAATCTGTGAATCTCATAGTATTTATTGCTACCACTTACTCTAATTCATTACGTTATATTTTTTTTTACTATTAGATTATTATTATTATATTATGTACATTTTGATGTATATTTTATTATTTGTCTGCTGTTAGCGGACCAGTTATGTTTGGAAGGGTCACATTTTTTTTATAATTGTAAAGTTTGTTGTATTATTGTCCGTTGATTTCGAAGAGTTGCTTTATTCTTTTGATCAGTGATTTCCTTCCGTCGTTAAGTTCGTAAATTGTTGATTCGCTTTGAAAATTTTAGTTTTAATTTTACTTTTTTTATATCAACATATACATGAATGTAACATACATAATTATTCTATAAGAACGTTAAACGTATATTTTTAACAAAAATACGTATCGAAGTACAATCGCTGTTAAGTCTACGTTTTAACAAATCTTAATTTTGTATTTCTGTCTTCAGAACAAAAGGTAAATATTTAAAATTACGCGATATTTTTTGATATCAATTCTAGAATAGCACCATGTCCAGTTATACAAGTAATGAATCCTAACGCTGCAATGAAGTTGAACGTATTTGATGCAGTTTGTGTAAACGTGAGCGGTGCGTCGTCCGAGAGATCTGAATACATCCGATGTTCAAAAATTATATACGTAACAATGATACATATAATAAACAATAATGTGACTAAATTTTAAATTTTACAAGTAATTTTAAACATTGAGTAGCTTAAGTGTAATATACTTTATAGGTAATATAGAATGGACTTTGTATGAAGTATTTCCTAAGAACTTAGTTACACTTTGTGTACCTTCGATAGTTTTAACTTGATCCTTTGCTTGTATCACCTCGATTTCAATGCTTCGAATCTTATAGCTTTGTGAGACAAATTTATGAATGAACAAATGCTTATATATATAATCTTCCTTATCTCTAAGTACTACAATTTATAACCAACTTTAACCTTTTTCTTCATTAAAATATTTTTTTTAAGTCGACGCTACTCACACAACATTTCTTTAATAAAACAGACTCTAATGATAAACGCGTCTGAATAAATTCGCTTTCAATGCAATGTTGTGCCAAAATATGTTTAAAAAAATAATTTAGCATTGTAAAATAATATTTTTATTTATAAACACCGGTATTTAATGCGTCAGACTCATGCAGATCTTTGTGCAAGGTATTTCCTTTTATACGTAATATCTAAACAAAAAATTAGTATTCTAATATTAGTGTTAATAGTCACCCATTATACGTAAATTAATGTCAGGGTAGAGTAATTGGAAAATTAATTAAAACTCGTATGTAAAATTGGAAACTTTGCTTAATTTTTATAAAACAATCGCAATAGTCTTCTGTCCACTATCTTACTTGTGTCATGAATTAGCAAAATAATGTTTATGAAAATAAATATCGGGATAAGAGAGTGCGTAGATTTAACAATGACACTTTTTTTTTGTTGTCATCTAAATAATCGAAATTATTTTCAATATCTAAGACAGTCCAGTCATAAAACAAGATAGGAAAGTATGCGTTTGAATTTATAAGTCATCTTAATATTTCATCAACAGTTAATCAAGTCTTTGAAATAGTTGTCATCACGAAGTCATTTAAATACGATAGTTTTTTTTAAACATACAATTTTTATTCTATCAACACATTTCTCAATTCCTTTTGACTGGAATGAAAAAATAAAAATTAAAAATATATTATGTTTATTTATGATGATACGGTGTCACGTAACTTTACATTGAATGTATCGGCTACCGTCTGGTATGTGCAATAATAAATTAGATGTCTTCATAAAGAAAATCTACATAAAGGTCGTTTTAGAATGCTTACGGAATAAGGTTGTCTCTAGTAATAAATTATTAATCCCATCTTAATTTTTAACTACGAATCGAGAATAAAGATAATCGAACAAAATGTACTTAAGTAATCGGTGTAAGTAGACTTTATAAATTATAATACGTAGGTAATAACGTAGAAAAGTTAAGCGTGTTAAATCCGATAAAGTATTTGTTTGTAAACGCTTAAGTAACTTAGTATTGTTCGTGATTATTGTCTATGGGGAAATGGATAAAAGATGTTCATGAAATTGGAACACACACACTATTGCATTAAGGTGTAATGTTAAAATTTATGTGTGTATACGAAATTTAATTGTTATCTGAATTCAATTGATAAATTTCGTTTTAATGTTTTGTTTTTGTCGACATTTTAAATATGGGACTGTGCAAATCCAATATGATTTTCATTGTTATTTTTTAATGTCTTATTTGTTAAAGAATTTCCTGTCATGTTTGTAGTTCAGCGTAAGCACGTCTATTGATTTATATCAGGTTTTCATAATTGTTCCCCCGTCTGTAAGAACTATAGATAAATCAAATGAAACAATGAGCAATTTGCTAAATATGTACACATTTTCTATTTTGCATCGCTGTCTTGCCATATTTCTAGTATTTTGTAGACTTAAAAACCTAAATATTCATCAATATTTATTCAATAATCATGATTTTTTTATATTAAATAAACGAATCCGTTAAATATTGTCATATCATTTTTTCACACTCATTGTTTGATTAAAATCCCCGCCATTATTTGGATGTGTTAACATTATGCATATAAGACTTCCGTTCTTTTAGGTTATGTCGTTAAAAAAATCGATCAATTTTTATCTTAATATAAATGTAGCTATTGTATGTATGTACGTATATCTATATTTTTGAAGATAGAAATTAAATTGTCTTAAACTAAGTAACTGTAAATAGTTGTGGAAATTTTATGTGGCGCATTATTTTGTTTATATTATTTCTGTTTTTACGTTATGTATTTATGTATCGGGATGTCGTATTACGGTAAACGTGATGTGTTTTGGACACTTTTTATTAGAAATATTTTAGCTTTGGTTTTACAAAGTAAATTAATGTTGTCAATAAAATAATTTTCAATTTGCTTTAATCCAATTTCTTTTTTAATCTGTACCTTTTAAATAGTCTGTGTTGTGTCCATGGAATCGATCGCGTTACCGTATTCGGCCAATGTGACTTTGTCGTGGTAAAGTTAAGCAAAATAGTTGGGTGATTGTATGAAGCCCGCATTCAATATTGTAATATTAATTTTGACAATTCAAGAGAATAAAGAGTTAATAATACTAAGGCTATTATAGTTATTTTTTGTTGTTTACCCTACCAATTTAAATTAAATATTCAACCGCATACAACCTCACCTCATATCAACAGCGTTTTAACATTTTAAATTTTTAATTTCATTATTTAATCATTTATAATTATTGAAATTTAAAATGTAATTTTTGTTTTTATAATAAGTTATTGAATGTCATACATTTAATTTGGTCACAAAATAATAACAGAGTTTTCTTTTTCTCACTGGAAGTATTGATGAAAAAAGATCTTCTCCTTAATCATTGATATTATATTATTTCATAACACCGCTAAGCAAACAAAATCAGTTCTGGAAACATTGGAAACTTTCTTAATACCGTCTCGTAGTTTGTAATTACAAAAAACTTTCTTCAATTTCATCAATTCAATGAAAAATTATAAATTAAAAAAAATATTTATTAAACCAAAAAGATTGTACAAAACAAATAACTTTGACAATACCTTAAAATTATATGTAACAGGAAATTAAAAATAGTTGTTATCTTAAGTTATTCTAGTTAATCTGGTGATGGCCACACTAGGCAATGCCTGTATCGTGGCCACCGGAGTTATATGAATGAAATATTCAATTCTGCATAGCAACTTTGTTGACATCAAAATCTGAATTAGTAATGATTTCATTGTCATCTTATGGCACAGTACAATGCTTTTACGTTGCTTTTACTTCCTGCAATACTGAATACTCTGCAGAATGATAAGAGGGTGAGTTCGTAAACGTGATAAGATTGCAAGTGGCCAATAACTATTTATACTTAGTCATATCCATATTCTAATAAGCTGTTTATTTGCAAGAAGACGTCTTCCTAGTTACTATTCACTTTTATAATATTATGATTGTTCACATAGTAACAGTTAATTCAGCCTGATCATATACAATAATTGTTAAAACTTTAGGCAACATATATACTAGGTAGGTCCTAGATAAAGTAACTAGTCAATACCTTCACTGGTCTGCAGCAGTGAATTTAAGCGCTGTAATACATTTATAGCTAAGTTATGGATTCTTCCAATAGACTAATTCCAACTAGGAAAAACCTCTGCGGTTCCTGTTATGTTCCTCGACTCGCATGGATCAATGAATGTTAGACGATACACTGCTCGTTTGACGCCTTCTATAAAAAACAATAGCATACGAATAAATGTTCAGTCTTAATTAAAATGTTTAGTGTTAGGTATTTATGTACCTATGTGAAAAGGTAATCTGCTAGAAAAAGAGACGAGAAATACAGACTGGAAATGAGGTAAAAGACGTTTCTAACCAACGTTGTTATACTATTAAAAATGATACAGCAACAAAATCTCTAATAGGTTAAGGTTAGCAAACGTTTATAACTATAATATTCTGAGCTCTTGTTTTGTTTTTAAAAACATGATTTAAAAATTATGTTAATCAGAATACATTTATTTTGTTGTCTTATAATGGTTTTAATGACACAATTAACGTTGACATCTTTATGTTAACTAATTAAAAACATTTGAATCGAGGTCAATTATTATTCCACGATATCAAAACGCTATCGAAAACCAAAAGTATTACATCTTATGGGACAGATATCTTCTACTGTGTCAAAATCGTATGATCGTAACTCAATTATTTTGCCAGTGTATGATAAAAAATAACCGTCTAACCAAATAATACGACGCCTCAATCTATATAAGGATTTAAATATACAATCTTATAATTTATTAGCAGTCTTTCGTCATTGGAAAACATATCTAAACATCACTTAATGTGCAAGTTATAAAGTAACTTTGAAAAAAAAAACACCACAACATAAATCTGCATCTAATTTTTACAGTTAAGTAACTACTTCAATATTTACGGAAAGTGGCATCACACTTGACTCCTGATAAGCATATTTTTTACCCGAGCTACATGCCAGAACATATTTAAAATAATATTAATTCCCACCGTGACTAACGACCTCACTGTCGGCAAGTCATTCTTATTGCATTCACTGTCTCATATATCAAGATAAAAAAGCAAAAGCCATTGCCCCTAATAGTTAAATGTCCCTAAATACCAATAACGTTTGTCGGATCCCCGCCAAAAACAAACCATGAGTTATATCCATAATGTAATGTATTCTGCCATTCCGCCATTTTCCATTCTCCACAGACACTGGTGCTGTCAAATAAATTTCACTCGTACGGAATTCACAATAGGAAGACTCTTACGACATTAAACTGAAAATCGCTCAGCAAACCTGCTCGCCCTTAATGCAAAAGGTATACGAAAATATCGAACGCCCCAAGCGGTTTTGCACTTAAATCCATAAACAATTTTTTGTTCCGACCTTTCGTCTAATACTTTTGGCTTATAGTTTTTGTTGATAGTTTTTTCGAGTGTTCCCCAATCGTTTGACATTACCTTTATGGCGCCTGATATCTCACGGAGTGATCGAATGGCGGTTATAAGTGGTTAATGTGTATTTTTAGAGGCAAAACAAATGTAAGTAGAAATAAATAGTTAATTGTGCCGACCTCATTTCTTATACTAAGGTAGCACAATACCTGTACCTAGTAAATTTCCATTACCGAAGACCACCTAGTATTTATGGATCATAAAATGCACGAGTGGCGGTGATTCACGTTGATCGTCTTAAAGTGTAAAGCGCATTTACCTGTATACATATTTTGCTAATTTAGTACTATTGTTGTCGAGACATTCATATGATTTAGTGGTCAGACGTTTTATGTTTCTTCTCCCGTAGTCGATTCCTAACTACATACATGTAAGTATTGTAAAACAATTGGTCAGTTATAACTTCGGTATCTCCATCAGCCTTTATCTGCCCAATGGACATGGACACAGGATGGTATAAAGGTACCGATATAGATTAGGGGCCTATTTGGTACATATTGTACAGCAAACATGAGAGTTAGACTTTAGGAATTGTGTATAAGCCTTTTGGAAATAGCCACATAAATACAGGAATAGTACCATAGTATGTTTCGTACGTATTCATTTGTATTACATAAACTACCATCTAACAAAAGCTTTTCTATATTAAAATTTGAATTTTCATTTAACAAAGTTTGTTAATTTATAAGATACTGTAAAAATCCCATTTTCGTGTCAACTATTAAGCGACGATGCATTGTTCCAATGCCATAGCCAGAGCCAATTTCATGGTCTGTCGCTCCCTCCCTGCACTCGAATACCCAATTACGTAACTCGTTTTTCAGAAAGTCTATTCCTATTGCTATTGGTAAAGATACCCATAATTATGTTATCTTAAAACAGAATGATCGATTTTTTTTTATAATTAGTGTTAAAAAGCAATTCTCTAATAAATATAAATACTGTAATTTAAACACTTACCTCAGAATAGGTATTTCTATATGGTAAATTGCTGACTACCTTGACATTCGTTGAAATGAAATTTAAAGTGTAAATTTTCATCACGCACACTGTAGCTAAACCTTCCTTGTTTTATCATAAACGACTTATATCCTGCCAGTATTCTAGAATTTAATTTAAATAATTGAAATGGAATTTAATTGAAATAACTCTTTTATCCCGAACTAATACTATGGTAAAAGAATAATACGTAATTGAATCCGTCTGAATTGAACATGGCGACTGCAAACCGCTCGCAAACTATCCCGGATACGATAGAAAACTCCATCCTTTTATTTTATTTCGGTTTTGTTTTTATTCTTTCGAGGAAATTGTTTCGTTTCTCTATGTAAAGTTTTGATTGGGAATTGAGAAACGACGAATTTTATGTACATCTACCGTTATGTACAAAATCCTCTTTATATTGACTCTTACAACATTTAAAGTACAAGGACCTATACTACTTACTTTATATACATAGGATATAAATAATTTAGGTAAAAATGTGTGAATATTTTTACAAGAAAATGGAGTTTGACCAATATATTGCCTTTGACGTTTGACAAGAAATATGTAAAGATCATTGTAACAAAAAACGTATTATACATCGTAACACCTGGAAATATTTAAAACATTTGTCACATATAATCGTTAAAGTTTATGTTTGCAACATTCAGGTATAATCAATGGTACTCAATACATAGTCTTTACAACTTCGCACGATCGTCTTCAAGTTTTATGGTCTTAAAATATATGTTAGACCAATCCTAGGGCTCTGTTGTTTATGGGCAGTTTGTATTAGAGAACATGCTATAACTTTGAGCATCGTAAAACATTCACGTGGTAATGATATGTACGAAACAAAAACACTTAAAAAGAAAGTTAAAATCCGTTGAAATATTACGAAGAGGATAATTTTATATTTTATAATACTTCAGCAATCAATTGTTACAATTATATATGTTAAGTTTGTTACTATCTGTGGCAATGCGTATTATGTATACTTTAAAGTTATTTACGTAAGTTAATTTATAAAGGGAACCTCTGTAAAATATTGTATGCATGAATGAAAATTATTTGGTCTTTTGATTAACAAAAATAAAAATCTTTGTTCTTTGTTTCTTAAATATTTAATATACATAAATTCAATTTTAAATCATATGATACTTTCCAATCCTTCAGTAAATCCCATCATCCGCCAGGATTATTTAAAATGCTACGGAGTTACGTTCCAAATAGTTAGCAATTGCAGTATCGATTTTTGCGAACCACGCCACTCATGCGAATTTAGACTTTCTTGACGTTTCGCTTTACTTTTAGGTTAATTCACATCTTAAATAAATCTAACGTTTTTAATTGTATTCTAACTCATCTATACATCTAGAAAAAACTCATTGAATTTTGTTAATAGAGACGAAAATAATTATAATCTTTTCACATACACGCTAAATGTTAAATTATTTATATTAAATTACAAAAACACACAATCTTTTGCATTTACATTTAAAAATCAATGTTCAAATGCATATATTTTCCAAGCATATTAACGACATAGTTAGTACATCAACAGATGATTATGTCATCGATCTTATTTTATTTAAAACAGGTAATTAATTTATTTGTAACCTGATATTCAACAAATCACATAAAAAAATTGTAGCTTAAAATTATACACATAACAGTGAAAACAGTTGTTCTAAATTCAAATGTGAATACCATCTCCATATTAAACAAGTTCCAACCGGATCGCAGTTGACCGGTAGCGTTTTGCGACTGCGCGAAACCCTGCTAATAGCCACATTGATTTTGCAGATAGAAGCCAGGTTGGGAGCGAGCGAACCTACCTACCAACCTCCAGTACAATATCGCTTTTATTAAATCCAATGAACGTCGGCTATAGTACGAACTCAATGTAACTCGGTACACGACCAGCATTGTAAGTATCGCAGGAAAAATTTACCGATGATACAATTTTTGATGCAGGGACAGACAATAGTATAAGTATAATAACCATATCATTATAGCCTATTTATTTCAAGCTGTCTTTTATATTTTACTCTGGACGCGACGATTTGCCACAGGAAAACGAAATTGTTTTCGACAAACATAATTCAAATAGCCTGAAACTTGTGGAAAATAAGAAATGAACGATATTTTTTGAAATACCTATTTATTGTTCGTCAAACCTAGGTTTCAAATAGAGAATTTTAGAAAAACGTTCTTTGTCCCCACGTTCTTTGTCGTACTTATTTTTTGTATCGTCAAATATTTTACCTGTCTAGTTAAATACTAATAAAATTCTTTTTCTTTTGGCATAGCTCAAGTTAAACGACAGTTAAGCTTACTGTATCTAAAATAAATAAGAAACAAAGATTGAGATAAGGCGAAAATACTGAATTCAAAGTTTCAACTTCGCGTACGAAGTATTTTTAAGACTAACGGACTCTGTATGTTATAATGTAATGAAAAACAATCTAAAACGTCTAAATAAATAATCTAATTTCTTTTATATTCGACCGAGAAAGCCATTTACAGTCAAAGGGTTTTAAAACTTCCAGCCACAGTTTCATTACGCTTTCACTGAGGCTATAGACGGCGAACAATGGTCCATTCCGATACTAACCTTACCTGATCAAAACTGTTTACTAAGCCCCGCCAAATAGAAATTCTGAGTGGGTTAACTCGTGAATATAGTTTATAAAGTACTTTTATACACCATTCACGTTATGTGAAATGAATTCCAATTCAACAAACAGAAAATAATGAGTTATATTCGTGGATGATCACCAAGAGTTTGTACATCTTTATTTTTCTTCTATAAATAGAAATTAATTTAGTTACATTTTTATAAAATAAACTATAATAACATGGCATTAAAGCAAACACAAATAAAAATACCTTTTTAAGTGACTTGTACTTAAAGTACTTTATTGATATAAGGAAAAATCAACTCTAATCTTCAAAGCTTTTTACCCATCGATAATAGTTGTTGTTGACCTATGGATAATTACCGTTTAAATTATTACTAGTTTATCTTTACTGTACAAACTGTATGATCACACTTTAACAACGTTTTACTTACGTAAAGGTAATTGAAATGTTATCTGAAGCAAACGGTAAATGAAGACGATTACGTCAAACAACTTCCAAACAGAACTGTGAACTATCGATTTGTTGCACCGTACATACAATTAGAGTCTCATTTATTCTTAAAGCAAACAAATTAAAGACGCCTCCCGTAGCCAGACGCGTTCTCGTAAATTCGTCCCAATTTAATTGGATCGTGTTACGTGGCAGATCGTTTGTCGGAGCCGCGGGCGCAATATCGGACGTTATTCGTACATTTAACTATCCCGGGCCAAGTTACGACTAGCCAGCTCGTTCCCTCATGTCCGCCGGTACACCCCGGTACAGTATTGCCGCGAAATACCCGTACAGTCGCCGCGAAACGTGTTAACTCACTCCTGAGTAGTTAGCCTCGTGAAAACATTGGGTACGCGATTGTACAAGATGTAAGCAATTTCGAATTAGATACAATATTTTCAAGGTTTTTATAAGAAAACTGACAAACAAAGAAGTCATTTTCGAAAATTGTTTACATGTAAAACGAAAATACGACAAGATTTCAGCTTATTCTTATCTGACTGAACATAATCTGCTAGGTAAGCACCCTGATAAACACATAAACACCTTCTTATTTATCTACATATAAAATAACCATTAATTTAACAACTTTTCGGTCGGATTGTACGGAACAAGGGTCCGTTCATCGAACGCGTCGCTAACTCAAAACTAAAACGTGACAAAAGACTGTATCTACTATAGGAATATAGACCTTGTACATCTGAGGATATGTTAATATTTGCTTTATACTGCAAATTCCTAAAACTCTTTTTGCTTTCGATGTAGGAAAATTTCCACTAGCGAAAGAGAAACGTCACAAGTCGTGGTATGGTTGCAACTTATAGGACTTTCCAGCGCGGAAAAGATACAGCCTTATCTCGCCTGTAGCAAGGTGATTTACTATAATTACAAAGATAGCGGTAGATGCCTTTTGTTATAATTTTCCAGGCTGCCTCACGAGCGTTTTCCCGCGCAAACTCATGAAAATGGCGGCCATTTTGTAATGTGCCTTGTTTTTTGATAAGGGTATTAAAATAACGGCGTATTCGGACGGCTCTACTGCGCTATAGACAGTATTTATATAAGCGTCTGCGTGAGCTTCCATTTTGAATGCTAATTAGAAGAGTTGCTAATTAAATTTCGAATGGAAGAGACAATCTAATAGTTAATTAATATGTTAAAATTAATTGTCTCAAGAATTATTTTATGAATGTATAAATTAAATACAATCATAGCAAAAACTGAACGATAACAAAAAAAATCATCTCCCCTGCCTTATCCTACTCCCGTTGTGTCGGCGCACCGGGTTTTCGTCCTCCAAAGCACTCTATCATCCGTCATCTCAGTCATCACTCCCTTCTTGAACTGAACGATAACAAAGATTACATCAAATACAAGCTAGTGTTATTCATCCAGTACATTTTACAATGCAATAGCAAAAACAATATAGTCAATTTTAATGCAATGTACTCATAATAATAAGATTAAAAACGTAATTTACCCTATTTCATTGTAAAAGCTACCTTATGGTACGAGCAATTTTTCTAAAGCTCCCTCAAAGGGAAGTAACCCACATACATTTCGCGGGCGTTACAAAAAGCTCGGAGTTTTTGTGTTGCCCTAGTATTAATATCGCGATAATGCAAATTTCGTCGGTTTACGGCGATGAAGCTCATTTCAGACGCCATTACCGAAAATTCGGCGGAGCTTTCGACTCTTGAAAGCTTTTCGTGTACATTGTACACTGCCGTACGTATAGTGCCTATTCTTTAATTTCATTTATCGTTGTTTTGTTTTCTCTGTTTATTGTTGCAAAAATTACGACCATTTATTATTTATTAAAATAAAATTCATTTTCATTATAACTAATAAAAAAAATTACTTCGTTAAAACCCGCTACACACCTTCAATTATAACTGCACAGTTTTAAGTCCCACATGAATAGGAAAAAATTAATATCTTTACACTTTGACTTACATTTAAAATGTGTTTTAACTGCATGGTTTTGTTAAAACCGCCAATTAATAGTGGGCCAGTTTTATAAACGTATAAATTTACCATTATTTAAAGTATAGTAGAAGAAACAAAATGTAAAACAAAAAACGATACCAATCGAAGTGTAATGTAATAAATTAAATGAACGGACCATACAAGTACCGTGTTCACTCTTTCGCATTCAGCTCTTAAGAAATTGAATCAGGAATATATTTCACTTGTCCATTTCCCCTCGCTACGTGTTTATGAGCGAATGGAATTACATGTTTTGTATTCCCGCATATGCTAGTACTTTGTTCAACATGCTTGATGTAAATATAAATTGTATGTAGCTATGTCGTAACAGTCTATCGCTAAATCTCGTGGCTGCCGTAAAAAAAGAAAAAGATATATGCAAAATAAGGGCCGTCGAGGGTCAAGTAATTTACCTATAAAATATTGCAAGTATCAGAACGAGATATATCGACGGTTTTCTATAACTTATCACATAAAAGACGTAAATTTAAAATATGATGGGCTACATTAAACAGCAATATGAAGTGTTCTAAGTAAAAGAAGTAGGAGCCTAGTTGTTTTCTGTCTTTTGCTGTAGTAAATTGAAAAGTGACTATCATTATTTAAGAGGAATATCAAAAACCCCATTGTGACGTCAACACACCGTAACATATTCTATTCAATTGCATGGAAAATCGGCTGGATTTCACCAGCGCACCCTTTACACTAAAACTACACGTCCCTTTCGAGCTTACGACACTATAACTTGCAAGAGAGGGAAGCATGATAAAGTTGAAGTAATTGAGGGTAATATCAGAATAGTTTCAGTCTAGACGGGCAAAGTTGTAAGTTGCGTTACAGGCGTGAAACGTTGGTTAAAATATATTGTAATGACACTTTAGTTTACGCTTGCTTAAATTTATACTCTGTATTGCGTGGGGACAACGCTTCGGTGCCAACAATTTGCGAAAGTAGAACAGCTTAATTGAGCTCGACATGTATGTAGCACATTCCTGGAGGAAATTTCTTCGAATCACTTAAAAGTTTTCCGCAACCCTTCCGCGGTATGTGGTCAACGTCATAAGTTGAAACTTTAATTGCTTAGGTACACGGAGCTTTACTTGAATTTTGTTTACATAACTTAGTAATCTTAATTAAACACTGGCTGCGTCTCTCAAGACATATCTAGTTTTAAATGTTACGTGTTTTATGTTTCTTAGGTCACATTAGAAATCATTACAAAAAAACTATTTAATACATTGTCTAGTGCAAGATGTGACTTTTTTTTTAATTTTGTTCAATAGAATATCACAAGTGCTACACAACGTAGAGGTCTATTGAAGGAACGTTTTCAAAATCAGTTCATAATACGTACAAACATAACTCAATTGGAGATAAATAGGTCGTAAATCTTTTTAATGATCTATTGTAAATCTATTTATTCTATAGAAAATCCACCCACTCGTATCGTCTCGATGACAATATTATTCTTAAGAATCCAATGATGACAGACTCACGGTATTAAAAAATAAATATTGGTAAACTCTAAACGCAAAACCAGGTTATTGTAATAGATAAGCAAAATATAAATATAATCACATACAGAGAAGCGCCTGCGACTTTCTTCATGTATGAAGGATGTATGTCATATAAGGTACCATTTATTAATTACCAATTTTTATACTTCTATTGATTAAAAATAAATCCCTTGTTAGTAATTACTAATCCTTTTTCCTTTTTTATTTAAATCATTTAATGACAAATAAACTTATAGTAAAGCACAGTAGAACACCTGTGGTCAAGTTTAAACAAATACTCGCTCTAGATTCACCTGGCACAGCTTTATACCCCTATAAACCGTCACAAGCACCCATAAAAGCATTATTGCCTATTAATTTTACACCACATTAGCGAAACACACAATAAAACTTAAACATTTAGCCTGTGACAGTGATTCGAGTTTGTGTTAAGCGCCATCTATCGCCAGCTCGCGGACTTGCTGGCGGAAAAAGATCATAGCATCTATATAGCCGACTTTTACGACATCGTAAAAGTATGTCGTAAAACCGAAGGGCACGCACGCCCTCTGTTAATCGTTCAGAAACCGATATTGCGGCGAGGCCTCGAGATAGATTACTTTTAGGAACGTTAGGAATATCTCGACATTCGCCTATTTATGTCCTGCACCGAATTGCGTGAGTGTACGTGAATGGTTGCGTTTTGTCTTTACATAACAATCATGGAATGTTCCAAAGTCTATAGGTTGTAAAGCATTATGTTTTACAAGTGAACATTGACTTTTGTCTGAGGAAGTAATAATCTACCACAAGCAAATAACGCTTAACATCGTTGCAAGCTTTAGAAATGTACAGCACTAAAACTTAATGTTAGCTTTTAAAACATCCTGAACTCCACTTCCGAACTTAACTTATCAGATTGAAAATAAAACAATAAATAGGTAAAAGCAACAAATATAAAAAATCATTTCAAATTCAGGTTTTTTTCTAACCACCGGAAAACACAGAATAAAATGTAAATTCCCAATTAATTTTAAAAACGATTTAAACCGATCGAGTAAAAATTAATATTTGATTAACATTTACTGCTTCGGAAGCAATTAAATAACAATCAAATTAAAGAAATCTTGTAGGAAGGAATCGTAAAAGCTCAACGCAGTATAACCGAAGCGAACAAAGCGGGCCCGTTAACCGAGTAACAATTTTATTCGAGCACCCTCACAATCGTTAAATTTTTATTGACTCCAAACTGCGTGACTTTAAAAATATACAAATTTATGGTCACTCAAACTGGAGACGATTATTCAACACGTCGTAACTATTTTATTGCCTCAATGTAAACAAAGCATCAATTTGGACCTCTTTTTCATAGTGACGCAGAGATAAAGTTGTATAAATGGCGGCATATAAAATTAATTTTGAATTAAATTCGAAATTTGAATTTAGTCATGCGGTTTATATGGCGTTTTTATAGCTTGTGATTTTCTATGTGTAATTTAATCGGTTTGTGTTAAAAGAAAAAAATATATTAGTGAAACATAAGAAACGCGACGTGTATTGCTATGTAGGAACTTTAACTGAAAATTTGAATCCGGGTAGAAAATAATATAACTTATATTTACAAGAATGTTACTGGTTAGTTTTGTACATTTCAATTACCTAACAATATTTTTTTTAATCTGACAATTTAAATTGCGATTAAATCATTGGTCGCTAATAATGTCGATTTTTTTATAATAATAGCAAATTGTTTAAAATAACATTTCTTAACTGTCCAGTTATTTTTTTATACGAATAAACATTAAAAAAACTAAACTGTACAAATAATGTTCCCATAGGAAACATTTTGTAATAATTTTTGAACGACTTCCCAAAAGAAGGAGGTACTCAATTTGTCTGTATTTTTTTTTTTGTAAAAAGCCTATCTTTTTGAAACAAGAACCGATCGGCTAATTTTTATTTATAACCGATAAACAACAGCATCTAGTGCGATATCATGAAAACCAGCTCGAACGCTAGCTTGCAAGTCCCAATAAACGTAGTGGTGCACGCGCTTACTCATAGATGGCAGTACATGCTTTTATGCAAATAAAAGTGCAACTAACAACTATTGTAGTTCTAAAACATTACAATAGATGGTGCTATTTATATTTTATATGAAATAAAAGCTATAAGCAAAAAGAGGATATTTCCGGCTACTACTACTAAAATTATTATTTTCTACCAATTCACTGTTTAATTATGAACTTTAAAATTGTATAGTAATTGTATAGGTAAATAGCAGCACTTTATAACACGTCAGAAGATGCAGTAAATTATAATCTAAATAAAAAAGTATAAAAAAATAATATGTCTACTAAGCAGTTTTTAAATTGTCGATTTTAAATATTTAAGCTTTAAATTCTAAAGTACCTATATTATTACATGTATTACTTTGGTATTTGTAAGGACAATATTTCAAGTACGTATTAGTATTACAAAAAAATTAAATGCTTCTTTTTATACTAGAATGAGTTAATTAGAGTCAAGCATAGATAAAAAATATAAACACTTACTAGTTGATTTATCCTGGATTCATAAGATGATTATGAAACACAAACTTTTTCATAACTACCATTTTTAATGATATTAGAATTCACTTACACGATAAAAATTGTCACAATTTTATTGTATAGTTTACAAAACATTATACAAAATCTTCAACACTTCCTAAAGTCTAGTGGCTTACTAACATCTATAACAATACTAAAGCCAGATTTAAAAAAAGTAACCGTAAACAAACGGTATTTAGCAATTACTTTAAGGGTTCATTTTATTACCGACGCAATTGAGGTAATATACCTTTGAAGAAAGCCGAACTGATGTAACTGCGTGTTGTAGTAAAAATCTATGTTATGACAGCAATTAACCATATCTTCTTTTGTTTCAGGAATGAAGGTGAGATTGGTAATTACTTATGCTTTGTTTAACAACAATTATCTTATACCAGTTTTCACGACTTAGTGCATGAGGTATTTAGAAAAACGTGAGTAGCCTTTGTGTTCTTCTAAGCAATGCTTTACATCTTTGCAAAATTTCATAGGAATTCGTTCAGTAGTTTATATACTACAAACTCTAACAAATATCCATCCATCCATCTAAACTTCATTTATTACTAAGACATTTAAAACATTTTTTCAACTAAAATAGTAGTAAGGTAATTACAATCTAGAGAATATTTGAAAAATATTAAAATTATAAAATTTTTTGCTATATTACTTAATATTACTTTATTATTTTAATATCATAAGGTAGCACATGAGAAAATGGCCACCTAAATACGCCAAAACAGAGAAGCGAACGCTTTCCATAGACATCCACAATTAACAATTTCAGATGCGTTGACTATTTAGTAGATGTTTATGTTTTAATAGTATTTTTTGTATTGTGACATCGTAACTTAGATCTACTAGAAGCATGATAACGTTCTAAATATGATAATAACAAGTATTTTTGATTCCTTAGACGGTAGAGTATAGACCGTAGAGACGCAAATTCTTATCTTGATTGCATTGTTTTGCCGTTTAAAAAATATCGAGATGAGAGGAACTGAAAGAATATTGTAATACTATGATATTCTACGCAATAAATTAAAACATGTCACTTATATAACAAAGCTTATTTTTTACGAAGATTTTGTTTTTCCTTTCCTGAATATTTGACTTAAATTACACATATAAAGTGCATAAATAAGTGCATACTTAACTCGTCTAGACGAAGCTATAGGCTCTTATCGAATGCGCCATCTAGCGTGGCGGCTCGACAATTTTTATCGGTTGATTAAATCACTCGTAGCTACCCCTTTATAGCGGGAGCGTGAATATTTCCTCTTGTTTGTTTTCAGATTTTGCAACACGATAAGAGAATAGGTGTCTATTGCTTTATCAGTTCATTATATCGCGGAATTTTTAGACTGCAGCATTGTTAAGATGAGAATTTGTTATAGTAAATAGACATTTCATATGATTTGTGTTTATTTATAAGAGTTTTAATACATAGAAATGTAATTTTAGTTAAGACCTAAGTTATGTATCGACTTGCCGTGCTTTTACATTTATATATAAGTAGTAAAACGAGGAAAGATTTGTATTTTATTTATTTATTCAAAATCACAAAAACTTCTGAGCCGATTTCAAAAATAGATTTACCAATGAAAAGGTACGTTATCAATAACAAAGGCTATGTTTTTTGTTATTTTTTTAATTTAGTTCCAACTAGAATAATTGATAATGGAAAAATTTACTTGCAACATGTTTTTTTAAGCCGACTCTATTAACTGCAGAGCCGGATCTATTGCTTCTAAAACAAGAAGCTCCATATTAAATTTCAAAGTTCAAGAGAATTGATAAATAAAGAGATATATATTTTTGCATATCGCATCTCAAATGGTCATTTAGATATGCTGAATATTTGTTAACCTTAATGTTAAAATTATACGGAAAAAAATCATGAAAGCAATTTACACGGAGAATATAAATATTGATTCTACATATCTTAGACATTCATAATGGCTTTATAGCAATTAAAAAGTCTAATCATCTCATATAAACATCGCTCCATTAAGGTGTTCACGTAATATCCTTGAATCAAAGTACCACAAGAAGTTAAATCTTAATTCTTTCTGTCGGTGCGTTCGCTGAACGGATGCTAAAGTCATTAAGGGTGGGCAGAGACTTACGATCAATTAAAATCCATATCGTAAGTCCAATTAAAGAGCGCTTTGTTTATTAGTATTGAGTTTATCTCAGAGCGGTCGAGACTCCAAGTTGTCGCTTCTATAATCCCTTAATGACTCTGCATACTTCCTCTTATCTAGAGATTATGTATGAAATAAAACTAATTTTAACAGATTATATTGGATTTTATTTAACAAATTTAAATTCAATATCCGGATGTTAGACGATACAATCTGATATATTTAAAAACATACATCTTTCTTTGAGATATTTAAGAAATAGGCCTACTCGCTTTGTATTTGTAAAAAATTGCAATTATAAGATTATCATTTGAAAATGAGTGTCTTCTAATTCGAAGTTATAGTTAATGAGAATTCAGAATTCTTATTGGTATTATAATCCCATGTTATATGTTAATAAACTTATAGCTAAATGATGGTTTTAAAAAAGAATTAACTGCTGGTTCTCCATTATAAAATCTATAATTAAAAAAAGACGCACATTTTTTTCTTTAAACAATAGTCGAAAGTACTTATAACTTTGACATGGAGTTTATAATTTAATGTTTTGATGTTATTTAAGATTACATTAAGTTTTTAATTAAGTTATTATAGTTTTTTAAATTTTTTAATAATAATGTAGAGAACATTTAAAATTAATCTAAAAACGGTAAGGCAGGTAGATATCGTAGTATTAATTAAATTAATGGCCCGAACTCGCCAATTCCCATCCATAGGCCGTTACGGGTCAATACAACAAATTTTCAATTACCCTTACTGGTCGCAAATTCAGCTTGAATGTAAATTATTTGATCGTGTGCATTATAAATATGATTGTAGGTGGTTGTGGGCGGGAGGTTCTACGCCAATGGCGGGCGGCCGCGCTCGCTGGGCGGCGCCCCGCCGGAGACTAATGTTGTTCCCGCGAAGCCTTCGACACGGCAACACCATGATGTACCGCACCGTCGCGCTGTACTACCTGAAATAGCAAAAGTTTCACGACTGTACAAATTTTGATAAATCTATAGAGACAATTTCTAAATTTCTTATAATACAGATTTTTTAAGATATCAATCTGACTAGATAAAACCAATTAACTATATCCCTTTCCATATTATAATGAAGTATTTGAAATTCAACAGTTGATTATCTACACCTGAATACGCTTCCTTTTTATATTCAAAAAGAAAACAACATAGAAAATCGCTACGAATTCACAAACACGTGTGTGTTTGTATACATCCAATTTGTCTAACTATATTCTGTTATCTAAATTAGGTAAACTTAACTACTTGATCAGTGTACAGATAAACACAAAAAAAGCTATGTTTAAAACATTCCCCAAACTCGGAAGCATTTTATTCAAAATTCAAAGGTGCAACTCGATACGTACTAAAATACATTCGAGAGATCAACACCGGCGTTTAGTATCACCAAATGAGTCATAAAATTGCCCAAATATTCCTCGACGGATAAATTTATCTGTTAAAGTGTCGTTCAGGTCATAAAAGCGTCGTGCGCGGCCGTCCTCTCCGCTACAGTCTCTCATGTCAATCATTTATGTCAAACAAAATATAAAAATCAATTTACAACGACATTCAAACTATTATGCGGCAGTGGAAACCGCTTCATTATCCATAAAAGCTCTCATACGAGCTGTATATACAATGACCCCGGTGATTTAATGTACGCAACTTAATTTAATTTCATACACGCTATTGTTAATTTGTACTGCACCGAGCCTCGCAACAATAAATTTGCGATTAGCCTAACAGAGGAATGTCTCTAGGTAGATTTATGTAGGGGAAGCCATCTTTGATTCCGAACCCTATTTACCTGTACGGTATTGTGCGAAATAGTTTTCAAAGTCATTTATATTCGACCACAATATTTGCAAAAAAATTAGATCTTTTTTTGTTGCGTGGAACCTTTTTGCACAGCCATTAAGAGTGCGCTGTATTCCTTTGTTCGCACCGACAAAGTGGTTCGGAATGTCGAATATTGTGTGCGGGAAAATATTTTTATCTGTTTGGGTAATAATCACATCACGATACTAAATCATTTTGATAACATCCAATTAAAAATCGAATAAAAACATCGAGGAGAAAACCATAAAATTTGTAGGACTAATTGCTCAATCACATTCAATTGCAATGTTATTTCGTTCCTTTTGTAATCGGTTTCTTTGATTATCGATAGTAGTTGCATTAGATTATAAGCTCTCGATGAAACAAAAGCTCGCCGCCTCCAACCCTTCCGATTTATAACAACTTAACGGCCATAGACCCGTACTCGAGTTTCAAGGTAAGTATTCTTTATGTCCCCATTAATATTTTTTTCCGGGCCTTATTTATGGAGTCCCGAAGGAACAGGCCCGGGCAGGTGGTCCCTACTTAATCAAGACGTTACCGAAAGTAAAAAAGCACGCCATATTTCCTTTTTTGCCTGAATTATTGTTCTGATCGTCGTAAGTTATGCACGGACGCCCTGCGCTCGGCTTTGTTCGGTTATTTATTTAAGATATTTTAATGCAACGGGTAAGACGTATGTAATGAATACATTAGCAATAAAGCACAAATGTCCGGTTGAAACTTGTACGCAATTAAAATGCCTTGAAAATGTTAATAATAGGATAAAAGGTCACGAGTTATGACTTTAGACCAAGTCGTGTGAATGAATAAAAAAACATGTTTAATATATCTCTGCCATTGTTCTGGTCCATTTTAAATTATCACTAGCTTTCGCCTGCGACTCCGTCCGCGGGGTATCAAAAAAAAAACAAAATAAAAACCTACGTGTTCTTCCAGACTATCCTCTACATATGTGCCAAATTTCATTGAAATCCGTTCAGCAGTTTAGGCTACAAACTCTAATCCATCCTTCCATCCATCTAAACTTTCACATTTACAATATTAGTATTGAGTGACTAGATTTCGCCAGCGAATTCGTCCGCGAGGAATCAAAAAAAAGGAGCCTATGTGTTCTTCCAGAGTTTCCTCTACATCTTTGCCAAACTTCATCCAGATCCGTTCAGTCATTTAGACTTTAACATCCATCTAAACTTTCGCATTTATAACATTAGTAAGAAGTAAGATATCGTACCATTTGTTTGTTTAGAATGACGTGTGAATTATTTGGTATTAACACAGAAACCTACAAAACACCTACTTTACACCATTATCACAAAAAACGAAGTTCTTTTTATTTGTTTTAACTCTTTTGGTGAAAAACAACAATTTTACCTCTTTTTTGAATTGGCAAATGGAATTTTTTGATTTTTAACTGTGGTAATTTTTATTAAAATTTAGGAATCACTCAGTCGGTATGTTAGAGTAGATAAAATAATAGATAATTCTTTAAACATTTAAATGTTTTTCAAATTATCTAAAATAATTAACGTAAACATATATTCATAAAAATTCTATAAGGTTGCAAAGACATTAAGATAAGATCTATTTCAATAAATCTGAAAATAACTATAATATTTGTCAATAACTTTTAAGGCCAATTTAGAGTTAATTAACAAATTAATTAATAGTTTTAATTAAATTTATTAATATTTAATATAATAAGAGGCATTAATTTGTAGTTATACATTTTTTATTAATAATTAGTTTCACCTTTTTATTAATAAGACAAATGTAAAAAGAATGGACAAATGGAAGACATGAATTCATTTGAATTATCTAGCATTTTTTCTATTTTGAATGTCAATCACAAATTGGGTATAAATTTAAATCATATTTAAAAGTAATCCATGTCTTTTAAATAAAATTTGATGTAATTCAAAATCTATAGGTACTAATACTATAAAGAGGAAACATTTGTATTTTTGTATATATTGAAATAAGTCCAAAACTACAGGGCCGATTTTAAACATTCTTATACCTTTAAAAAGCAACGATATCAATCAGTAACACAGGCTATATTTTTTTATTATTTTTTAATTTCACGCTAACGAAGTCGCGAGCAAAATCTAGTCTTAAATGTAGAAATAATTTGGTATCATAGATTACTAAGTTGTATCCAGTTAGTAAGACATTTTAGCTTGAAATATAAAGCGTAGATCGCTTCTGAGATAGAAATGTGATTTAACTATCTCTACCACCTGATTTACAAGCGACTGAATATGTTTATAAGATTCTTAAGTGTCGCCTGGACTTGTTTATATCCGGCCGTACAACTTCAAAGAGAATTTCCAACTCGTAACTCTACGTGCTACATTTTAATGGACTTTGTTAAGTGGATACTGAAATTACGTTATAATTACTTTACAAAAAATATTCTATTACACCTTATAATAAACAAAAATGAATCTATACTAATTTTGCAATGAGATAAAAGATTTGTATTTTTGTATGTATTGAAATAAATCAAATACTACTTGGCCGATTTTAAAAATTCTATCACCCTTAAATAGTAGCATAGGCTATACTTTTATTTATTTTTTAATTTAATACAAAGTCGCGAGCAACAGCTAGTGTTTTATAAGAACAATAATAAGACTTATCTTTTGTTTTCTATTACTCATTCTAAACATGACCGTTGGCATCTTACTAACTTTAGTAAAATTATAAATGCAAAATTTTATATGGACGTGTGTTTGTTAAAATTTGTAGCTTAAGCTATCGAATCTTGATGAGAGGAATAAACGTGGATCACAGTCTGGAAGAACACTTAGGTTGGCTACTTATTGTTGTTTTCTTTTTAGTTAGACGCGGACGAAGTCGCGGGCGAAAGATAGGCAAAAATGCTTAATAACACTTCCTTGCTTTGTAACATATGTTGGACATACCAACAAATAAAAATAGTCAAGAATTGTTGTCACTACAATTTTTAGGTTAAAAAACCCTCTCAATGAAGTTTATCCGGCGGAGGGCAAGAGGCAAGGGGCGAGGGTAACAAAAGATAAAAGAGATATATAAGTGGCCCTCGGCAGCGCCATCAAGTCGTTACAACAGCACTAAAATATTTCAAATTGTGCCCAATGTCGTGGAAAACGGAAGCTGCGCATTTCGGCCCTCTCGCTTCGGATGGCGAACTCGGAATAATTATGATTTGACCACGCCATTGCAATAGATTCGATCATTTTATTACTACGCTATTGTAATATTTATTACACAAACTATCTTCATACATTATTGTTATTATTATGGTGAATTACTCTTGTAAGGTATAATTATAAATCACCAATAAATATTATAGAGTTGATTGAATTGACTTAAAAAGGAGCTTACGTTTTTGTTTATAGATATGCGTAATAAAACTATTACGCATATAACAAACGTTAATGTAACTAAAGAATATCTTGTAATAAAACATCACGACATCAAGTTCCTTTTCTTTTTCCATATAATAAAAACATATGAATCATGTATTAAATTATAAAGTTACACACAAGCGCATGTCCATCCTTTACTCTTCTCCGCAATAACAGTTCTGAAGGGCGATGTATTACAATGAGATGCAAATGTCATTGGTACGGTGTGTTAACATGAACGCGCGAAGGGTCAGCGGCCATGCGGCAATGCAAACACGGCTAGATTTCCCTCGTGACCATCCGCTATGAAGCAATAACTTCACTTTAAAAGCATACTCGATATATGTGTATACAGTCTCATATATAAAGGATATTCGTGTTTAACCGAGCGACGGCTATTTCACGCTTCGCCAGCGGACAGTACCAGAATATTCCGATGGAATGGCGGACTGTTTTAGTAACGCTCCGTAAGCCGTTTTAGGGCTTATTTTATCCTTTGTTATTCATATGGAAATACATATTTTGTATATGAAAATGTATATTTTAGACTTGAGTAGTTTAATCGATTTAATGTTTAATACAGGTAACAGATGGCGTTACGTGTCGCAAAAACATTGAAAATTTGCACGACTTTACTTCTTACTAATATAAGTGCGAAAGTTTAGATGGATGTATGGATGTTTATTGGAGTTTGTAGCCTAAACGACTAAACAGATTTCGATGAAATTTGGCATAGACATAGAAGACAGTTTGGAAGAACACATAAGCTACTTACTTTTGTTTTTTTTTTAATTCCACGCGAACGGAGACGCGGGCGAAAGCTAGTATTATTCTATTTAAAATAAAAACTAGTTATTTACACCACTAAAAAAACTGCTTGTAAGTTGTGATACACAACTAAGTAATTTTTTTTAAGTATTAAAAGAGATTCGAGTAATTGATGTGCGCATAGGTTCGAAATTATTCTTTACTCTTAAATTGAAAGATAAGATTATAGTAAAATATTACAAATACATTTCATCGTCTTGTTCTTTTGTCCATATTCTAATATTCTCATGAATATCCGGGTGATGTTCTTATCATAAATTTAACATTCTGCTTGTATTATGCATAGAAATGCGTTTTGGGTGTTCAAGCGAATATTATTCCAAGTAGGCGTTATATATGACTTTTATAGGCTTGTTGAATAATATTTTATTTTTACGACTTCTAGAGTCGTCTTGGATCAACTTACCTATGGGTACTCGAACACTTCCTAAATAAAAGTGTAACTCGACACACGCGATGAAAAAATGCCATAAACATATAATATATAAACATATAATTATTAAAATTTTCAGTTATTATTTCAAAAGATGCTAAATTCAGCGCCATTTCACTACAGCCTTATGTAATAACACTGTGTTTAATAATTAATAACAAATTTTATAGAGAACTAACTTTTGCCCGCAACTCCGTCCGCGTGGAATTAAAAACAAATTGGTTACCCTATGTGTTCTTCTAGCATATCCTCCACATGTATATCAAATTTCGTCAAAATCTGTTCAGCCGTTAGGCTACAAACTCTTACAAATATCCATCCATCCATCTAAACTTTCGCATTTATAATATTAGTATGATATATTTCAAACTCGAAGTGAGTATAGAGTGAATAGTAAGAATGTCACAGAGTAAATGTTAAAGGAAGGTTTCTCTGCAGACATTGTTATTGAAATAAGGTGGTCGTAGGTAAAGCACTACCAAAGCCATCTGTCCCGGCTTATCGGTACCCATGTTTTAGGCGATACGGAAAATATATTCCGTGTATAGTTCTTTTTGTAGGTTATTTGGTGACACGATAAAATCTTTATAAAACACTACCAGTTCTCGTGCGGCTTCATCCGCATGAAATGACGAAAATTTTATTTTATTGTTTACATTTGTCAAAATATTAATAGCAAATGTCAAAATGACATGACATTACAAACCTTGGCAATCTTGATTCTTGATGTTGGCAGCAACTTATGGTCTCTTTCCCACATTAAAGTTTTTATCCAAAATATATACCCCCTAAGTTTAATGGCGTGAAAATGTATAGGCTTTTTATTAAAAAAAGAATTACTCAAAAATATGTTGTAAATGCTGACATCTTAGGCAACAAAAAAGTGTGTGTTTACGCTTTATTATAATGGTATAGATTTAATTTTGAAATAGGTCTAGTCTAAGTTATACACTGTTTCTCCCTATCCTTACTGTTTTCCCTGTAGGCATTTAAATCGTCACCTCCTTATTAATTATATTCACCTTTCTGCACAGTTTATATAACCGAACACAGCGGATTTTCATAGAAGGATTACTTCTAAATACTTATATAAGAGAAATTGGAGAAATTATTGCAATATACAATTTCCCAAGAACATAATAAAACTACAATTCTTGCAGCGTAGAATATACCGAAAATAAACATATAACAATGTCGAGATAAGAGCCCCTGTAGATTGTCGGTAGAAAAACAAAGATATAAATATGAAAGTTGATAAATAATGATCTCGAGGGTATTCGATAGAAGGCAAAAATGTAAGCAACTTTTTAAATATTACATCTGTAAGCAATCATTTCTTTTGTTTTCGTTGCTACAAAGGTAATAAAAATAATTCATGCGACATTATTTCTTACGTCGACAATAAACGCTTTTGTATGTTCTTCAACAATTATAGAAATTTACTAAAACATCTGTGTTTCTATGTGAAATACTATTTAATCCGTAGTTACTAAATATATTGTTTTCTTATTCTAATATATTTTAATTTATTATATTTCTAAAACAGTGCATTTTCTACGTTTATAATGTTGTTCAAGTATTGTTTCCTTTTACAGAGATTGCAACTATTTTATTGTTATTTCTGAAAGCAATCGCTAGTAAAAATAAGTAGTGGGTTTAAACCAGACAGTCTGTTGGCAAACAGCCAACATAGTTTCGCCATCAGTCAATATATGTAATGTATGCAGTCTGTGTAATATATGTGAGAGGATACGTACATAAATATAACCATATATCATGCGGTAACGGTTCTATGATAAATAATATTATATTAATTTTACCATTAATAGATATAGTTTATATTAACTTTACATTGTATGTTTTAATATTCCCTAATTGAGCACGGATTTTTTTACGACTAGCTTTTGACCGCGACTTCATTGGCGCAATATAAGGTAAAAAGCAGCCTTCAATATGGCCGTCTATGTCAGCTGTCATTCAGTGAAAGTCCGGACGATATCGGTCCAGCTGTTTCGGAGATTACCCGTAACGAACACGGCTTGCGGATAGACAGACAGACAGGCAAAAATTTTTTAAATGCAATTTTCGTTATCAGCAACGCAAATACATCATCTTCCCGAAATCTGGATTTTTTCTTTTGGTATTACAAACAGACACTTCAATTTTATTATATGTATGTATATGTAACTTGCGGTATTTGGTACAAAAAAGAAAGCAAAGTTATAACGTTACAAAGTTAAACTTTTAAAGAAAGATTTATTCCAGTAAACACAAAAAGTGCATTAGTAAAGTTACTTATGCATTACTAATGCACTTTTTGTGTTGTTTTAATTTATACACCATACCTAAATTAATAAAGTAATCCATTGTGAAAATCGTATATTGCTTGATGAACTTTTCAAAATGTAGTGCGTGTCGCGTCGCCGGATTATACTTCCGACGGTCACGCGATGGAGACAATTTGCTAATGCTTTGAAATCTTATAGTTCAGATGTATATTAAGGACAAGGACAAGGAAGGTATATTTAGGATGTAATTAAGGACACAAATTATTATGAACTTTACATACTTGGGTACTTTTTTACACGCTTGATTTTCAAAAATTAATTGAAACTTTGTTTATTTATCAAATAATAAAAGTTGTATTAATTTAGTTCAATATAGTTCTCTGGAGGGAAAGGGGCATCTTAATGGTCTAAGACGATTAGACGAATGTTTATCAAACTCCAATAATTCAGACAAACTCATCGACAAGGGTTTAAGCCATTTTTATTATTTACAACTGTGACACTAGCTCTCATTTTATTTCTTGGGTACGATTTATACATCATGAATTATATGATATTCTCGACTTCGTTTGAATACAATATTTCTGTCGTAGTGAGACCAAGTTGTTCTTTAAATATATTTACGGCTTTCACAACTGTGCCGTTTTCGCGAAACTTACTTTGCAAAGCAACGTTGTGGAATGGTCTTTCCTCGGCGGTATTTCTAAACCAGCTTGACCAAGGGTCCTTTAAGAAGTACTAATTCCTCAAAATCCGACAGCGTATCTGTTGTTCCTCTAGTGTTGCGGATGTCCATGAGCGTCTTTATTCACCTTGGCTTTCCACCGCATTTTAGCCTTTTTATTTTATAAACAAAAGGTGTAGCTGTAAAACAAAGGAGATAATGTATTAAAACAGGCTGACTGAGCCTGATTTTATAAGGTACTAAACAATAATTGTATTAGCAAGTTGTTTTCTTTCCGTATTTGTTGATTCAACAATGCGAAAACGTAAACATTAAGCGTAAACAATCAAATTATAATAAGCACGCATCGAACTACCGAGGAATAGCAATAAACGTTAGGGTGGAACAATTTACGCCCACGAACACGTAAGTTACATAGCGAAATAACCGAATACGGTTTCGGCAATAACCAAGCAACATTCTAACAATTTAATGTGACATAAACAATACGAATACTCGCACTGTACGCGCCTCCGGCATATGTAGCCGCGTATACGCCATATTTATTGACTATGGTATTGTGCCGCGATCGTTACCATACATCTGAGAGCGGGGGCGTGTAGGGACGCCCTATCATGAATCCTGATACACAAACACCAATTTAAAATGAACCTCGCCTCTTTGTACGTATCCTTCGATTTTGTATACAATTAGAGAGATCAAATGTCGCCGGTGAGAGAATAAAAGGGTTCGTTGATTGGACAGGGTTCTCTTCTGGTCCTCGGTGACCCGTGCGATGTTAATGGGTTTAATCGCTCCCGTTGTCCATCTCGTCGATTTATGTTTCATTTTCGATCTCGTTATGCACGCGGGATTACTCGCACATGAGCCCCTTACACCCTACACGTAATAGCGATGGTGAGAGATATGGTGATTTATTATGTTTTGTTTTGCATTCTCGTAATTAGTACCTTAGTTTAATATATACCTTTGGTTACTCGCAATTTTTTGAAATCGCAATTTACTTCACATTGACAGTTACATTAAGGTATTTACAGGTGTGTTGACGTTTTACCAGAATTTAAAATAGGGATTAATACCGCATACCAGGCCGGGCATATCGCTCGCGCACACCCGGTTCGACCGGGTTTCACCCGGATCCCGTGTATACCCAGCTTTAACTGGATTTAACCGGATTAATCCCGCCCCGGTACACCCGCCTGCGCTTCGTTGCGATATCGCGTTGTTTATTTTACGTTTAAAACTGCCAACGGATGTTTGTTTTCATTACCTTTTCCAATTCGCTGCCTCGATTAATTCCAAATTGGAAAACAATTTAATTTTATTATTGCTACATTTTTTAATATTACTCCGGTATCTATTGTTAGTTCATTAAACGTAGTATAAAATCTTGAACTAGAACCAAGGATCTATAGTGTTTTTGTGTAAAGTAAGATTGTGCCTTTTTAAGTAACAAAAACTTACCTGTTTATTTAGTTATTTAAATATTCAGTGACTTATTTCACAACGTCAAGGCAAGCTATTGTTATTGCTCATAAGGTACCGGAAAGTAACCCAACAATGTAGACCTGCTACGGCGTAGCGCTAACGTATAATCCTTTTCGCTACAATAGCAATTTCAAACTTCCTTAGGGGCTTTGGATAATCTTTCTTTATATCGAGCTACGTACACCGTCTACGAATTCTCCATCTTTTTTTTACACACCAATAACAATGCAAACAGACAAGGATAGAGAATAAAGCGAAGAAAGCACTTCTCAATAAAGAGGGTGTGGTAATGTGTTTTTAAATTTTGCCTCAAGTGCAATAATTCTGCTTTTTAATTTAATTTGTAATGACACCGTAAATCTTTTAAGGAAGGGGGATGTAAGTCTGTCTTGAAGTGATCTCAAACACCCGTGGCCTTGCTATTTTAAATAAATTAAATCATTTGAAAATAAATAAAATAACAATACGGTAATAGTTAAAAACTTACAATTAATGAATTTCTCATTTTTGTTTAGAGGTATTCAAAATGTCTTCAAAGTAATAACTTTATGACCTTTATTAAGTTTTGAAACTTAGGTTTAATTTCCATTTTGTTGTTTTTGTCATTTGAATGTAATTTTAAAGGAAAGAATTGCAAAATAAATTATTAACGCCGCCGCAGATATGAATTCCCTTTCAGATATCATTTTTGAAATAATAATCTATATCAATTTTCTTATTAATTTCGGGACTGGCAAAAGCGTTACTTTCATAGCCATTTTAATGGGCAATTTTCATAAACAAACTTGGGAATCTAAAGGGGAAGTGCGGGGAGGACGGGAGGGGAGACGCGGGTTCCTTTCCGAGATAGAAAACAGCTCCGGAGCTCGTATAATGGGTTTTTGGAATGGCGTCGTCCGTCTTGAGCCCCCTCGCATCCCCCCGCGCGCGCCCGCACGCCCCCCGGGGCGAGAAAGGATGAATTCTTATTTCCTCATCTCAAGGCGTCCGGTGCGAACCCTCCATGTAGATTGCCTTTTTCTCGTAGAGCCTCCGTATAACATAACAATGGCTTGTTTTCAATTTTGTTTCTTTTTCCACGGCCGTTAATATTATATGTAGGACAAGAATGTCTCGGGATCTTTAATTGTGGGTTTTCATTTTAATTCTGCTTTCAGTATTCGCGTGATGTTTTTAAATAGCCATTATACTCGATCTGTGGAAATTTTTTTTTTTAAATTTAAACGCTTGGATAATGGGAGACTTTTTTTAACATGAACAAACGTTAATTTGCCACTAAAGTACAAACTTATCAAATAATAGAATTATATTTAAAACAAGTTCATGTAAGTTTAACTTGAATCAAATTTATGAAATGAATTTTATCTAATAAAGTAAATTCTAAGTCTATCCTTTGAAGTTACATGAGTTAATATTTTAAACTTTACTGTATGAATTAATTGTGATATTATTACGGAGCAAAATGAATAAATTTGTAGGACAGCGGGGTGGTCGTAATTGTGATATATTTTAGATGGCAGGAGCGAATGCATTCAGAGCACCGAGAGCCAAAAATACTTTGATACTTTGCCAAAACATGCAAAACATAGGCATTATTTGCGCAGTATTTTGACAGCATTTTTAATTCATTTCACATACATTTCATTGAACTTAAAACAAATTAATTAAGAATAATAAGGATGGCATCTTTAAAATAAAGATAAACATGTATGGTCCCAAGGAGTTAGATATGCTAGGAGACTGTTAAGGCTTTTAGATACTTTATAGAGTGACTGTTGTGAAATATTTAAAAAAAGTACATAAAACGAGCTAAAACAGGCCGAATTAACTTCATCTCTACCACATTCCTTATCATTTTTGTCCATTTCTTGTTGAAACGTGGATTTCTTTAAAATGCCACCGTTGTCGTCTTTTTGTAAACTGTAAAAGGAGGGTCGGAAGTTCTTGATGTAACGTGCATTATGTAGCAATCACAGCAGTTGTCTGAAATGAGAACTCACCCTTAAAAGGATAAACAAGTAACGTGTGCGGGAAATTGCCGCGACGCGCTGAATTCATATTTTACTTCAACTCCCTTTCCGCAGCTTCTTACTGTAAAAGAAAACACACTTTTATCGAAATGTTACTCTATTTTCAAAGTTTCGTTTTTATTGTTTTTTTTTTTATAAAGTTTATGGGTATTTAAAAACAGAGGCATGATTTGAAAAAAAAGTTAAGATTCAACCTTTGTTCATTTATGATTGCGTTGACGGTTTTCAAACAACCATTATGAAAAAGTATTGTCACAATTTTGCTTATATAAATAAAGTAGAGCATACTTCCGTTTATATTACAAAGAGAAACATACCAAAACATTTTATTGTAGAATTTCACCATCAAAATTGCTTTTGTTCTATCTTCAATAAAATGTTTCTAACATCACGACAAGCAAGTGTTTTATGTATATAGTTTTTTTTTCTATTATTATTGTTTCTTTTACGTTTTTAAATAATTGACTCTCAAACTATTTCTTCACCTTAATTCAGCTTCAAGGTAATTCAAAATAGCCAATTCCTACGTCAGTCTGATTGATCACACTGCATTATTGGCTCTTTACCACACAACTTGAATTAGACGAAAAGGTATAGCGAACATTTGTTCATGTACCATAGACAACCAGTAATGTTATACTCGAGATTAAATAAACATTTATGCAAATAACACTAGTTTAAAACATTTAAGAAAGAATCGAACCTTGAATAAAAAGTTCTTCAAATGTTTTACACAATTTAGATTCTCGTAAATAAACAGAATGGAGGTACAATAAAGTTGGATGTAGATATACCGTGGTCCGCCTACCGCAAGATTTATGCTTATCTCGCCGCTATAAAGCGGTATTAATGCATATAAACATATCATGAGAGAGATAGTAGGATGTACACACTGGTTAGAGATATGAGACAAAATACACCAGGAGAATAGACACGATCGGATGGAAATTAGGTGCTTTTATTTATACATACGAAGTAACGTGTTCTTTTTTATCATTATTGATGTTTAATTTTTTATTAGAAGACCATAGACCGATATCTCTGATACTTCGGTGCTTTGGATGTTAATGTTAAGTTTATTACGTCATTTAATGGGTTAGAATGGTTTTGTGGGAATTTTGAATGTGATTCTAACACTTATTTTGAAAGCGGTGAACATTATGGGCCATTCATGAAGTCAACTTCTACTACTACAAAATTGAAATGGCTATAAAGATTGCACGTAGTAGTAGAATACATTACAAGCTTCAATGCGACTATCTATAGTCAGAATTTGTTTTCATTAATTTGAATTTATGTTAGTTTTACATTCTTAAACTACTGTTCTTGTTGTAATGATTAATATACCTACAAGATTTGTAAGGTTTTACTTGTATGCAAATTATCATTCGAAATAAAAACCAATTCTAACAGATATAAAGTGAATATATGCCAAAACTTCAACTTATCTTTATGACTATGGAACAAATATTTAATATTGTATTGGGACCCAGGCATAATATTGAATCATACTCATAGGTAACCATACACAGATAAGCTTTTAACCACTAAATATCGACAATAATTGACTTTTAGTGATATGAAAAATGCGAGTGAATCATTACTACCTAAAGAGGTTGTGTGGTCACATTTGGTGGTAAATAATGATGTCACAGTTCCAATTTACACGCTGATTCATTTATCAATATTCTAAAACGTATTCTATGTACATTTTTATTGTAGTTTTGTTTAGAAACGCTCTCTTGTTCGCGACTTCGTACGCGTGAAATTAAAAAGTAATAAAAAAAATTACCTAGCCTATCTTAATCACAGATAAATTACTTTCTAACAGTGAAAGAGTTTTTAAAATCAGTTTTTTTTACTTATTTCTAAACAAAATACAAATCTTTCCTCTTTATAATATTAGTATATATAAACAGAAGTATTTTCAAATCTAGGACGTTGGAGTCACCCTATTGCAACATCTCCCTTTTGCCGCTTCAGCAGGAAAGTTCCACAGATCCGTTTCCTGTTTGCCTTTCCATCCCTGTACCCCACTGTGACCCCGGGACTCCCTGACGTACGCCGGCTTCCACAAATAAATACATACGACATCCCCCTAAGTAGAAATAAATCGACTCGAATCGAAAAAAAAAAGATATCGCTATCGTCTTGAGTTTATTTGGATTCAGTTTATTTCTAGAAACTTTTTACACAGTAAAAATAAAGAACTTTCAAATCAAGATATAAATAAGTTAACCAAAAGTAATTTATCTACATAAATAAGTAATTAACAAGGACAAGGTATCTTACCAAAAGGCTATGAAGTTTCATCATTAAATTTCCGAATAAAATAAAAATTATCCAATGAGTAGTTTAAATATAATAATTTACTATTTTTTATATTAAAAGATAACATTGGCTACTTAGAAGTTAGGTTTATTTAAGCTTAACTTAGTATTCTAGTATCTAGCCTAAATTTTGTGCCTAATAGTAGTAAATAGTTTTGGTCAATTGAGCAATAGCAAATGACAACTAATCGGTATTAAGTTACATTCAAGGATCATTACGTGGCTATTCTGTTCTATGAGCCGAATCACTTTATAGCTAGTTCTCAAACTAATAATTTACTTTATTACTGTGATAAAATTACAATTTCTCATAAAAAGTTCATGTCATCGCTAAGAAATCATCTATATATCATAAAAGCGATCAAAAGACGCAGTGGAATATAAAAATTAATAGCTACAAACACTCCATTTGGGAGATTGTAACTGGGAGGCGAATGTCCACCTACTAGCGAATGAGATACGAAGATAAAACTATCTTAGCTTTACTAGATGTGACTATATTGCAAATATATTTGTGTCTAGTTTTATTCGGTTAAATAAAAGGTAATTTAAATGTTATTCTGATGTATTTTAATACATAAAATGTAGACAAATTCTACTACAGTTAATAATATAAAGCATATTCATAATTATTAAAACGCCCCGCTGGTTTATAACATTAAATCTATGATATATTTTATATGGAAGCGTTTTAAATCCGAGTTAATTATATAAATAAAGGTTATTGATTTTAGTGTGGATTTTTTGTCGCTTCCATTACATTGACATCTTTGCAAAAAATCTACGTTGCAGTGAACAATAGCACTCGATGGTAGTACAATAACCCGCCTCAAACGGCCCGGAACTTTTTCTCTAATGGTTTATTTAAAAATCTCACCATTTTCATTCAAAGTTTCCTCTCAGGGAGCTAAATAAATCTTTTTTATTCACCCATCGAAGATATCTTACATTGATCTGAACTGCTTTTATTCGATGTTTACGCTCTTTCTCTGTATCTATGTGATTTAGCATTGTGTTATCGACGTGCGACATTATTTAATACCGAAACATTCGAATAAAATATACTTGTTCTTGTAAGAATGTCTTTTATTAATGCAGACGTGAATATTAAATTTATTACCTTATATCAGCCAAGCCAACAATAAGAGTTACAGTGCGTGCACCTTTATAAAAATACAGTTTTGTGTAAAACTCACAATAAGACATTTCAAATATTACATAGAATGTTTATATATTAGTTTTTGTTACAAAGGTCACAAAATTAAACAAGAATCAAGACCCTATAATCGGTTATTTTCTACCGCAGTTACGTCTTTTTATATTCCCATAAGTACCTTTGTTGGAACATCGTCCCATTTTCCCTCTCAAACGCAGCAGTATCGAAGTCGTCAGGGTCCTTAGACAATCGCGTTTACGACATATAAAAGTTAGTCTTTATAGGCTCTTCGTGTATAAAAGTGGCGTTTATGCCTTTTTAATTAATTGTTCTATCGTTAAAGGTCGTATCAGCTTTGTCGGTGAGATACTGATGGCCTGAAGATAGTTAACAGTGTTTTGATTCAATAAAAATGTGTTTGATGACCGTAATTGCCATAAAACTCGCGTAAAAGTCGTCATTTAATATTTACACATAATAAATCATTTAAACAGGTTTTTGATTTATTCTTATCTTTATTTAGAAAAAGATTTATACTGATTTATATCATGTTGTTTTTTTACGTAAATGTATTCTAAAGAGATTTATTTGTAAAATCGAAAAACTATTTCGAAACGACGATAAAAGTATTCAAAGTTAATTAACATTTTCGAAGATACGTATCGGATAAATTAATGGTCTAAATAAATTTCTTAATCTGTAACTTGGAACAGTGACGCCATATTCGAAACACTCAATTGACCGGTTTCTGTGGGCGGCTTTAAATATGTCTTCATTTTCTAATAAATTATATCTAATGCTGAATTATAAATATCGGACAAGGGCAGCATCTATTAGTCACAGCATGGAGTCCCTCTACTTATCTACCGACCGTTCTTTTTGTTATAAATAAAAGATTACTTAAAATCGTTTCTCAATACAATTTGACATGAAGCCAAAATCGCTTTTAAGTGTAAATACATGAAATATGTGTTTACATACGTGGGTTGTAAATTATTTTATATAGTAACTTCAATATGAATAATAACCATAAAGAAATCTAATAATACAAGTGTACCAAAGTTTGTTTTTGTGAATTAACCTAACTAATACATTCATGCGCTTCCAATTTTACATATCATAAGAAGTCTCACGCTGTTCAGTTCATTATAATTTCCATCGTTCCGAGGACGGTGTGGTATCATTTTATGCCATCAAATCTTGACACCTTAATCTGGTTATCGAATTTTTTGTTCGTAAGAAGTTCAATTTTAATTCATTAATTAGATACTATCGTTATATTCCAATGAAAATTGCAATTATAATTTAACACGTTAACCTCCGAGCATCTCAGTATTTACGACTTGTGCCAATTAATTTTTTCCCTCCGTTTTTTTCACTCCGTCAACAGCGAAGTACAAAAGTGGCCATAGACACAAATACAAGTGGCTATAAAATGAATGTAGCTGTGTCAGTAAGAGCGGTGGACTGCAGTGCGCATGTGCGGTACATTCCGACACTTTTATTGATTTCAGTAGCTCTAACGGTCCATAAAGCCGACGTGCCGGACCGGAGACTTCGTTCTATGCCCCTTATTAGGTACTCACGATATTCAGTGAATTTCTACTTGTTAACTTTTTAAACATGTACATTTCTTTCGCGACGACTTTGTTTCTTATGTTTATGCAAATGGGGTCGCTATTTAAATGACGATTTAAGTTATCTGTATTATGTAGTATAACGACAGACGATGACTGCATTTTTAAGAAGAAAATTCATCTTAGAAATTTAAATTGTAACAAAATGCACATATATTGCTGTACAAAGCATTCTTGTAAATAAAATTAAAATTAACATTGTTTATTTTATCATGATAATGTTTACTTATTCCATGTCCAATAATAAAGAGCTTAGTAAATACTATTTGCAGTCAATGATCACCCATCTCACGTATTTTCGGATTAACTTTGTAGGGAGCCGGCGATCTTAATTGCCCGTCTCTGACAGGGACGGTGGTCATTCGGGCAGCACAACTGTATTATTTTGTCCGCACGCCTCATTTATACGAGGGTTGGCTTGACTAAATGTTTGGCTACATGCGGTACCAATTAACAATGTATATGCTTGCTCGTAAAATGCAACCAGACAACTTCTGAACCGTAAACTTACGATTAAAAGCGTGTTATCTTGTATTTTATTTACTTGATATTTAATAAGCTAGTTAAAAATAGTTTGTCGAATATTTTATTCGTATTTCATAGCATTATAAACACGAATATAAAAGTTTAAAACTATTAAAAGTTCAATAAATTTATAATTAAAATAAACAATTATATGGCGACATTTATATAAGTCGCTGGTTTAATCATATCAAAAAATAAAAGATAGTTTCATTTATATTCTATTTAACAATATCAATTCTTTGTACAGTCAACCCTGTGTACGTAATAATACTTGAGTGTAATATGAAAAGGGAACATTAGTGGGTGTTCGTCGTGCAATATCGACGGAGCGACGGCTGCGAAGGCCTTTATTAAAACTAAATTCCTTGCCGCAAAACGTCCGCAAACTGTTACAACGATTCTGCGACAAGATCTCTACAATTTCTCTAGACTTTTACAATATACCTATTGGATTTCGAAATAAAATGTGAGAATACATTTCTTAATTTTATTAAATGAAGTATGTAAGGAATCTAATTTACAATAAGTTTATTTAGATTTCAAACTATTCATTGTAATAACAATCTTTTATTAATATTTATTAAATGTAACTGATTTATCAAGTTTAATTGTATTGAATATTCTTCCTTTTTACAAATTTGCCAAAACTACACCATCGTTCAATCAAAGAAAAGACAAAAGACATACGAAATTGAGTAAAAAAAAGCGTAAGCTATTCTATATGGGCACATTTCGTCAGATAAGGATAAAAGAAAAGATCTGAACAGATCGGACAGCGCTTCCCAAGCTCGATTCGTACATTGAATCAAACGTAATTCAAACGATGGGTACGTAGGTACAATATGCCGGTACACGGTACGGCAGTGCGGCAGTGAAGCGATGATTTCGCTACATTTCCCGCGACCGTAACGATGCTCCGAATCGTCCTGATGGACGCTATGAATGAGCTCTCACAACATAAAGAAATCCCCTTAAAAAGGGTAGCTCCGGGGTGGCGGAACAAAAGTCAGCGATACTCAAAGTGTGGAGTCATTTCATTTTGTACAAACCTTTTAATTAATACATTAAGTTTGACTTATCCTATCCTTAGTTAAAACTTCGTCTACGAAATTTATTATCAGAATTACATTTATTTTTAAGTTTTATATAACTTTGGTACTTCACTTAAATGAATATGTTTGACGAACGATTGAATTATTAACATCAGCTCCAAAAATACCAAAATGGCTGGCTTTTTTAATAGCGATCTATTAAAACACCAGTATGATTTACAATTTTAATATTAACAGCTTCAAGGTAGAATGTTTTACTTTAAATAACGTATTCCGCTTACATCGCAACAAAATTTAATTAAAACCTCGATAAGCTTATTAAAGTGCTCGTGTGGTGCACTAATCCTGATAAATTTTAGCGTTCCAGTAATGAACAGTTTGAGCGCCGCTGTTAGGCAGAAGTTCGACGTTGAGTCGGCGCCGGTTGAGACGGGGGCGTCGTGTCATTACATTCCAACCAGGCACCCTGGGTCTTAGGCTACCCGAACACGGTAATGCGACTAGAAAACCCTTTCAAGAGTACTTTCGTTTGCCAATTTTATAAGTAGTTTTCAATTGTTTTAATCGATTACTTTTATTATCCAATTTTAGTGATAAGATGCATAGGGTTATGTGAAATGCGCTTTGATGATTTAAGTGAAATAGGATATGAACGACGTGCTAAATACTACTTTTGAAGTCTCGCAGTTTGCAAAAAAAAATAAAAACTAACAGAAAATGTGTTTCTATGTTATAAACCAATACAAACGAATAAATGCATTTTGGTAACCAATAACTGACAACCACAAATCAAGAAATTAATATAAAAGATACAACGATAAGTTTCAACAAAGCGTGTATACAGAAGTACCAAAATACAGTGTCTTTTGAGATTTACAATTACAAAACAAACAAAATATCTTTACGGGGTTACAGTAAATCGAGGAACTTGTATCCGCATTTTCCGTTTCCTCCCCCACTCGGAGGAGGGGAGTAAACAAAACAAGTTTTTTCCTCGGATGAATAAATAAGACAAGGGTCGTTTGCACAAGGGACGATCCCGTCTGTAAACTGCACACTGTTTGATTTGAATGTTTTAATCCTTTATAAATTAGTACCGACGTTTGTAATCATTATTTTTATAAGCACCTATAACAACTTATAAAGATTTCGTATCTCAAAAACTATAGATGGACACTGTTTAGTTAAACATGACTTTAAAACTGGACCCAACATGTTTAAATTATAAATGTAGATGACAATAAATAAGTAAGATTGAAATTCCATTAAAAAAACGTTGTCACCAGTCATTACTATACAAAGCCATAAATCTAAGAAGTTTGGACTTGGTATAGTTTGTTATTTTTATAGTGTACTCTCCCACAAAGTACTACCAAACAAATCTGTTTTATGTAGACGAATAGAGATCTTGTAACCGGGACGGCGGGTCCTAAGCCCGGTGACCCCTGGTGAAGAAACTAACGATCCGGGGAATCAACGAAAGGGCAATAAGATATGCCGGGGAAAACTAGCGCATGTCGCCCGAGGGAGCACTACCGGCAGCGCTGTCCCGGCGACCAACTTAAGAGAATGTGTATTTTTAACAATTCATCTGATCGAATAAATTTTAAATGTATTTTATCACATTGTAGATTTACAAGCCTTTATTTGTCGCTATTTTACGAACCATAAACCATTTTCTATAAATATTTCTACCAAACAAGTTCTATTATAATATCTAATATTGTGATCAAAAATACTTCTGATAAAGAGTTCATAATCGACAAAGTTTAGCCTAGCAATTACATCTCTGACAAAACAAACAGCGTGATTCATATTGTTAACTATAGTTACAGGTACGGGTTGCGTATTGGACCAGCCATTCCCGCAATATGTA
>NW_013525513.1:4333561-4334544 GCF_000836215.1 Papilio polytes
TTCTTTCTTTCCTTTGTTTCATTACGAGAATAATACGTTATTTTAATAAAGTCTTTGTTTTAAATAAATGACTTTTGTGAAACACATTTTATGTCTCTGAAAGAAATAGCTTTTTGGATTGTGAATTAAAAGACCAAGGAAATTAACCATAAGATTGTTTTGAGTAAAGTGAGTTAAGACAGTTTTAATTCCAATTGTTAAATTCATCATCATCGTCATCACCCCTGCCTTATCCTACTCCCGTAGGGTCGGCGCACCGGATTTTCGTCCTCCAAAGCACTCTATCATCCGTCATCTCAGTCAACACTCCCTTCTTTATTATGTGACCTCTCACGCAATCCATCCATCTCTTTCTAGGTCTACCTCTACCGGTGTACCCCTCCACATTTATAACTAACGTCCGTCTTGTTACATGTGATTCATCCCTTCTCATAACAGTTAAATTCATATTTAATATTTACAAAACGTAACGAATAACTAGTTATTTCTCTTTTATCAATTAGATAATCTAATTTAATTAATACGAAACTTTCATCTCAAAGTACCGTGGTTGTACATTTCGCATGTAAATGCCTGTAATGGCCAAATAAACATCCATAGAAGGCATTCGTACGTGTTGGCCGGGAGCGAGTCGGGTAGCGAATGGCCGGCAATGAATAACAATTTATATGCGTTAAATGTACGAAGCAATTAAACAGCGACTGCGTAGCGCCGACTGTCCGGCGATAGGCGACATAGCTTCATATTTTGCATACTTTAATCAGTTTTAATTAACATTCTGCATGAACAAAAATTGAAGACTATTTATCCTATAGAAAACTTTTTAATTTCAACTAAATAAATACCAAAGCAAAATCGAAGGCACATAAAAAGTAATGTATCTAGAAAAATTATTTGTAATGGCTGTTGCCAAGTTTTGTATAAAATTCTAGTTCCAATATAAACGGTCTAGCGAACAATTATTTCCACCAGCAAAGGATCGG
>NW_013525513.1:4334673-4338653 GCF_000836215.1 Papilio polytes
GGGTTGATTAATGTCCCCCAGTAGAGGGAACCATGTTCATTATAGCGACGGAACGATGTGTTACCCAGCTTAGTGATATATTTCGTTTTCTGTGGCTTTAGGCCGATCGTTGGTATGTTATTAGTTCATCATTTTGGCGTTTTTATTTCTTCCGCTGGAAAGATATGACGTCTCGCTGATTACCTAACAAAAATAGATTGGGGATTGTTTTTTTAATGTTGTACTCGGTGACTGTTCAAGAACATTAATTACCTTTACGACTTCATTAAAATTTTAATGGGTTGTAACATAATTTAGTATTTTTTGTTTTAAGTACTCACATGATCAATGAAAAAACTATCGACTGAATTCCGACCACTGGCCAAAATTTTACCTTCAACCTCTTTCGATTGTTGAAGACTTGACTACCATTGCTACACACTCTTATTAACGAGACATTTCTTAGTTGTTATTGCAAAGTACCTACTCAAAATTTATTAATTTAATGTTCAAAGACTTAAACAGAATTGGTAAAAAAAACATTGTTTCATTGATTAAAAAATACGAATTAGTACTAAACATTTTTAAGGTAATTAATTTATTTAAATGTAATTAATAGAACGTGTTGATCCCCGAAGCAATTACATATTATAAAAACATTTGAAATAAGAACACAAACATTTTGAATTACTGTGTAATTTTTATTGGGCTTTTATGACAAAACAAACATGGTTATAATTTTTTTTTAAAAGTTGAATAAAGTAATAACAATTTGGAATTATTACTGTAACTATAAGCAGGTGTTAATGAATATATTACGATGTAACAAATACTAACCTACTGTTTTATATTCTATCATAAAATTTCTTGACATTCTTTAAAGTTTTAATTAGTATTCGTTACAGTTGGTTCATTTTTTTAATTTTTGTTCCACTAATTTTGTTGATCTTATCATCCTGCGAACCTTTTTATGTTAGTGAAATTTATAACTGAGTTCAATTAAAATATGAAGTTCTATTATTATTTTAATTTGTATAATAATTATAAGCATTTTTTTTTTTAGATTTATATGAGATTAGATTAATCAGAAAGTTAGAAGGGAAATATGCAATTCGATATATGCTCTTGTAATGCACTATAATAAAAGATACGTGTCTATGTGGTATAAAGAGTCTAGTAAAAATATTTTTGATCTTATTTGTACAACTGAGAACTTTCCTATTATTGTTTTTAAAGTATCAACTACCTCGTTGAATAATACTGTGATAGTTAAATATTTTCGCATTCGGGAATTAAAGGATTTGCGTATGTATTTATATGCTAAGAGGTATAATTAAACAGTCCGATACATACGCAGCGAGCGCCCCCACCTCGTGGCGGCCGGGAGTTAATACCGGCGGCTCATTATCAGGCACACGCACGCCCGCTCCGGCACATAACATTAAGCAAACAACAAGATTCCACAAACTTGAGTATTCCATTCGCACGCGCCGCTTAAAATAGAAACAATGGCCCCATTAAAAATCCGCTTCACGGATATTTCCCGGCGTATCCCGTAGCTCGCATAAATCGCTAGCTTTCCGCCGAAGCTATTTCCAAAGGAGCGTTTTCTATTCCGAACCAAGCACCCGTTTTTCTTAGAGTCCCATTATAAGGCGTGGGGGCGCCAGCCCCCGGGGAGAACCCCTTACACCCTCAGCCCCGAAAGTAGAGGTTAAGTCGACGTATAGGTCGTTATGAAACTTTATAAGTAGAATGGATGATAATTATACAGGCTATATATGGTGTAAGATTTCGAGATAAAATTGATAAAGATATTTTCGCGTTACTTGACTTTCATTTATAATAATTCTGTGGTCAATGTGACCAGAAACTATTCTTAATGACTGTGATGACGACTTATTGAAAATAATCATCCTATTGAAGAATACATCTTTAGTTAAAAAAAATAATAATTAAAAAACGTCCTGGCACAATAATACTGATTAAAAAGAAAGTAAAAATTTTTACCTTTTGCCAAATGTAATTAATAGTTAATATTATTAAATCTTATTTAATTTTACGCGTTAAAATCGTAACAATAATAGCGCCTTCCCGTCACTAGCCGCAAATTCCTAAACACGCCGTGGCTCTATTTACATGTAAATACTTTGAAAAAGTAATTTGCGCGCGGCGTCGCTTGCGCCGCCCTCGAGATTGCGAAAAGGCGCATTAAGCGTCTTCCAGGTGATGCATGATAACTGTTATAGTCGAATATAATTTTCTCAGGCCCGCATCGCCCCCTTAATCCCCGCAAAAAGCCTTCGGAATTATTCCTAAGGATATTTACGGTTTCGTGAATAAATAAAATTATGAACGGCCCGAGCTACGGGATGTAACTAAGTCGACTGTGCCTTGTTTATTATTATGCCTATATTAAGTTGTTTATCTTTTTAATGGCCGCTGAGAGTTATATGGGTCGGAGCGATTTATGCTGTACAGGATAAGAAACTTGGGAGGATAAAAAGGAGGAATGTCGGGACACGGAGCCGATGCCACGCGGAGATTGGTTTTTTAAATTTAGATGTTATATTGACTGCGTTTTTTTTCCTTTGTTGGACGCCGTAGGAGTTGAATAATTATTCATGTCACATACGAACAAGGCTACAGAATTAAAGATGAATAAGTTTTACTTACTTTTATTTTCTAAGCTCTTTTTGTTAGGTCATCGGTAGATTCCCAGTTCGTCGCGTTTGACTTCTTCTGAACTTTTCATAATAATTAATTTAATTTTAGGATTAAGAAATGTCTTACGTACTTCACCTCCAAAATTGACGACTGTAATGAATTCGTATCCATTCGTACTAAAAACTATCCGACTAAAAAGTTTGTTCAAAACAATATTTCTTTGTTCTTAGGCATTTTTATGAAGAAAGACTGGGATTTACAAAGACCACTATAAACGTAACTAACAAAATTGCGCAAAACGCAATAAGTCACTGTGAAACCAATTCTTCAGAACAAAAGAACAAAGAAAGGGTGACAAAGAACGTATAGTCCTTACAAAACCCTTTTATTACTTTCGAAAGAAAAGCAACCCTTTTCGTTAAAGGTATAACTGTTTGTTGCTTTTGAATCCGTTACTTTGACGCAACGCTAACAAATTCTAAGAAAAACATAAGTTGAATAGACAATGACGTACTGGTTTAAGTAATAAAGTCCAGGTAGATTTTACATGATTTCGTTGCACAAGTTCAGAAACTCGAGATAAAGAAATTAAAAACATGAATGTAATAACAGCATCATTGTACAAATGTGTTGTGTTCGAAATAACAACATTTTTTAAGAATGTTACATAGTCACAGAAAACATTAAACTTATTCATAACTTACTTCAAACTAAAACATACGCACAAGTTGTAATATGAACTAAGCTGAAATAAGCTTAACATAACAATTAAAAAGCTCGCTAATCAGCAAGTGTTAGAGCGCACGTTTTTATCGTCGTTTAAAGTCATATAATCGTAAACACGTGTCAAGAATTCGTCACATGCGATGTGCCATCAACCGTGCTCGTAAACTTGGGTGCAACGACCTCATTGCAGACCCTACCCAAGGTCGTGCTAGTAAAATGTTTATGGACTATAAAAGCTTCGTTTGAACTGTGTCTGTGTGTCAAGGTCCTACAGTATCTATTAGACGTGTCTTTGACATTGTTTTAACTCCTTTTTTGTTTTGATAACAGATGTAGTAGTACAGATGTTTTGAAGTGTTTTGGACCTTTTTCAACTTAAGTAGGTTGTTTATTTATTGTTGCTTTTGCGAATATTTCAATACTGTAAAACAGAAGTTTGAAAGGCTTTTGTTATAATACACCGTTTTACAAATAAAAACATATAGTTTTGTACCCTTTGCCTATAGAAATCTAATCACTGTTTTGTAAAACTTGCAAGCCATACGTTGCTAGAATTACAAGAATAACATAATGTACAAATCGGTCGATACATCGTATTCAAGCGGGAG